>NC_031774.1:32307405-32378969 GCF_001522545.3 Parus major | reverse complement strand
AAAGGAAAGGAAAGGAAAGGAAAGGAAAGGAAAGGAAAGGAAAGGAAAGGAAAGGAAAGGAAAGGAAAGGAAAGGAAAGGAAAGGAAAGGATAAAAGAAAAAGAGAAAAGTGCTAATAACTTCAATTGTTCAGCATTACTTTCCTCTATTTCTTGTTTTCTCTTTACCTTCTGTAAATTTCTTTTGCATTCCAGGATTCACACCCCCTTCCCCTCCCAAACTCAGCCAAAAAATGCCACAAATCCTAATACTTCCAATTATTATTTATATAAAGTCCTTATCTTTCTTTCTGGAAGTCAGCTTAAGTTGTGAAAAAAACTTAATTGAGCCTCACCAAAAGAAATAACAAATTTCCTTTGTTTACGTGCACACTTCCTGCATTAAAAAAAAAAAAAAATTAAATATTTTCTTCTCCATCTCCAATTTTGTATGCCCATATAAAATGGTGCCATAATGAATAGAGTAGCAGAATCAGATAGATTGGTGTTACTTGTACACAATCCTGAAGCTGCTTTATACAAGGCCCACAACAAGAATTATGGTATTAAAAGCTTCATACAAAATCTTCTGATGATTCTCAGATGCACTGCTTGCACAGGAGTCATTACTTGCTTTTCTAATCTAACTCAAAACAAACATAATGGTGAGCACAACAGAAACTTTCAGCAAACAATTTCAGCTGAAACTTTAAAACAATTTTGCTGTTCATGAAATGGGTTACTCCCAATGAAGCATTAGTTTACTTTAACAAAAAAAAGAATGGAACCAAAAGGCTATTTTTCTCCCTCCTCTGTATTTAAAGCCTTACAATAATATTTCTGTTTCTCCACTACTTGAGTTTTCATTGTATATATAGTTGGAATGAAACTCCAAGACACTAGGAAAGAATCTTTAGTGTCTGCATCCCAGCCCCAATGCTTGAGCAAACATGCCATTGTGCACACAGGGTCCCTGGTGAGAGACCTGGCTCCAGGAGAGAGTCCTTCCCACTGCAAGGTTTTGTGGTGAAATTTATGTGCCTGTCACTCTACCAGTTGAAAGGGTTTCCGTTTTTGGCCTAACGCTGTGAGTTTAATATCTAAAGTTTTGGAAAGGAAGTGATTTGTTTCATTTTGCTTAGGCCTTTATGTAGCTGAATTATATTTCAGCAATCCCCAGTATCCATAGCTACAGGACTTTCCCACTGACACAGCGGCACTTCCTGATAAAGTTTCCCCTATAACTCAGCCAGCGAGCTTGTCTGAACTCCAGCTTCTGTTTCTCCAGCTAAAGCTAATTACACTTATATGGCAGTGGGCTTTCCACTTCCTCCTTTTCTTGGGGTGCACAATTGCCAAGAAGATCTATATTTGCCAGGAAAAAAAAAAATCCTGAATGTTGGTGCCAATTAACAAAACAAATATGTTGCAACTTAATGAGTACCCAGCAGATCAAACCTGATCTTGCCCAACAGAAAGGTGATGTAGGAGTAAATAAATGGCAGTGCTTAGCCACTGGCAGAAGGGGAGGGCATTTTGTTTTACCAGGGAATGCATTTCTGCTTTGCTCTACTTAGTAGGACCATGCACTTTCTCCCCTTCAGACCCTGCCCACAGTGCCTAATTAATTCACATCAATTTTGAAAGAATACATGATTAGCTGTCCTAGGGCTAAGCAGTAGCATATTGAGTCACACACTAGAAGGCCTAGTTTGGGCACTGGCTCAGGATGGCAGGATCCATGCCAACATAAGAAGCTAAATTGGTTGCAGGGCAGGGGGTGGGGGGCTTGCCAACTAACTGCCTCGCCTCATGGCACCATCTGCCAATTTGTAGACTGATGTTGGCATCAGATCTGAAAGAGCCACTTATCCACTTGCACAGCTATAGGCCACAAGAGTGAAAGGAGAAACGTTTGAAAATAAAAAGGAAGTTGACTAAAAAGCGCATCTCGTCTAGCACAATGCCTGTCAGGTTACTGTCTACAGTACTTTATCATCAGATACAGATATTTTTTAAGAAATTAAGAAGCTAATCCATGATTAGCATATCTTCATACCTGAGATTACAAATAGCATAAGGTTATTTCTCCCAGGTGTAGTTACCTGCTTCATGCATATAATGGCCCGTACAAAACTAAAACCTCTCAAACCTTACCCTGTGCGAATTAGCTTCCAAAGCCAAAAATTAATTCTTTGCTGATATAGTCTACTTCAGGCCTTCAAAAGTAGGCAGAAAAGTAGAAAGGCATTCTTAAAAGAATGTAAATCAATTTCAAACTTACTTCAGGGGTAACCTGGATAAGAACCAAGAATTTAATGAAGGATATTATGTTCTTTGAAACCACTCCTTCTCTTAGGGTCTCCTTCAATTCAGCATTATGTCAATGGGATCTTAGCAGCTTGCACCTGGCCAGGAATTCTTTATCCTTTTCAATCTAACAAGGAAATTGAACCTAAGTGTCTGAGATGCTCATTTCTGTGTAATGGTTTATATATTGAGTTCAATTCAACCCTATCATATTGAGAGAACAATCAAAAATGTTGATACTAAAGGCACAATCATTCACTATTAAAAAGAAAATTTACTCACAAAGAAATAAGAAAAAAATATTGTATTGTATAGATGCTCCATTTATTACTAGACATGATTCTGACCCTGGCTTCATCTGAAATGGTGTTTAATAGGTTTTAATCCTAAAAATCTGAGTATCCTTCTCTTTGTATTTATGAAACTGTATCTGCAAAAGAGGGGAATGACAGGAGTGAAAAGAGAGTGTTCATGAGCCTAAAATAATGTAAAATCAGAGGAAACTTTTTTTTTTTTTTCAATTTCTTATTGTAGAAGCTCAAGAGAAGTTCCTGTTTGTCATTGGCTTTCTCTGGAACATGGTGACAGATCCATTTAGTTGCATAAATATGCATGAAGTAGCTTGAGATCAGTATGTCCTACCACCTTTTTATTCCCCAAAATAAAAAGAACTACGAAACTCTGTCTGAAAGAGATAGAACATACTCCATCTCTCCTTCTCCTGTCCTGAAAAAAATCCTATGTTTTTATACAAGCACATTTCTTAGTTTTGGTTATTGAAATGTCCTGGTTGCACTCTTGGGCGGGACACAGCTGGATAAGATCCAGTGCTCCCTTGAAGTGTGCACATGCAGACCTGATTAACATTTAGGATCCCACCAAGAAAAAGGAAACCTTCCTTCATGTGGAGGCCCTGCAAGAGTTCTGCAGCACTCCATGAGGGAGGCTATGCAGCTCATACTTCTAGTTGACACCTTATCCATAAATTGGCCCCCAGAGGCCTTTGGTAACTGTCTTAAATTAGAGCAGCCTAGAGCAAAGTGCCTGAGGCTGCTTCCATTTCCAACCTAACTGATCCAGCACTAGGAAAGTCCTGGGACTACAGGAAAACAAAACCACCTTTGTACAACCTCCATCCTGCAGTGAGTGCTGAAATAAGCACTCAAAATCCAGTGAAGGGTTTTGGAAGCTAGATAATAAAACACAATTCCAGAGCACTCTTTGTTGCCCTTTGTTCCTTTTAACGATTTTTACACATGATAATGTAACCAAAAATCACAAAAATAACTAAATATCTTGATCTTCATGTTCTGTTATCTGCTATCCCACAGTTCATGTGGGTTTTGTGTGCATTCTATCACGTGCACACTTCACGTGTTTTATTTATTAATTAGTAAAGTTTTTTTTCCTGTGTTTTACACTATACTTTACCTAGACTTATTTACCATGCTGGTTAGAGCTTGTAGGCATGTGTACTGTCCCAGGAGGATAACATTTTCTTTCTAAGGAATTACATTAAACCTATTAAATTATTTTCAAAAGACATTCAAAATGGTGGGAAAAGGAATGTAGCCTCTTTAATAATAAATGATAAGTATCAATACTTAATGGAGTAAAAGATACATCTTGTCTACGTTGCTGCTTACAGGAAAATGGATGATGTTAATCTGCACTAAGTTACCTAGAGAATAGTCAAAGTGGTGAAAAGTACAAAAGAATAATATGGTGAAATATTTCAACTCAAATCTGTTATTTACTGGAGAGTGAGATGTTGCTAAATCAGGTAGAACAAATGGAAATTTATTTTCAGACTTATCATTGGAGGAGCCAAACAAACATCTCTGCATTTGGGTGAATCTGACTGTCACTGAGATGACAGGACCAAAGCAAGATATATGCCATTTATTTTAGAAGACATAAGAAAGTTATTGAGGTGAAAATTCTTACAATTAAGAGACAGAAGCTTCACTAATGCAATTATATTGTCAAATAGTGTTCAGCAGGAAAATCTTACTGACAAGATTTTTGTCTTAATGATCAAACCTAATAAAACTAAAATTAGCAGAATAGATCCAAAAGGAAACGTGTGAGCAAACAGGTTGTGGTGCCATGAAGGTGTGTCTGTGACCCAAGAAGAAAGTTAGTATAAGCAGTGACAAAGCACTCCTCACACAGCTCCTCTGTGCTTTACCAATTGCAGCACATATGGTCCTCTAGCAGAGGGTCTCAGAACAGCGGGTTAGTTTACATACCATATGTATGCAATTGGTAGGCACAACGGGGTTGCGTTAAGGTTATTGCATCTGCCCTAGTTCGGAATTCCCTTGTATTTTTAGGTTTACGTCGGACAGTAATGTTATTTTAACAGCTTTTGTGTTAAATTTCACATGTTTTTTTAAACAACATTATAGCTTCCTTTATTTTCTTTTTATTAATTTTGACTTTGTAATAGGCACTCTGGAGACTTAAAATTGAAACACGTTGTAGAATGATGGCTTTTGGAAGTTCCAAACTCCAAGGAATGAATGTCAGCTAAACCTTCTGCTGTCTCACTGCTGTCTATTTAATTGAGTACCTAGTATTTTTCCTTTCAAATATTTTGAGAATGAGTGTGATCTGTGGATTATTTATAGAAGAATTCTTGGAAATATTTTTTTGTTCTGAATCTCTATCAAAAATTATTAGTCTGTGGGAGTGAATGTATGAAAACAAGAAGTTTTGACTGGACAGTGTGGTCACCAATTCTATCTATTTTTTACATAATGAAACCCTTGTAATCATGTTGGATATGATTTAATCTTTACAGTAAAGATTGATATTTTACAATATGATCAAAAATTCATCTTCTACCGGTAGTTTCAACAGCTGCCTAAAATAGTAATGGCAAATATGTAGTGCTTAGGAAAAAATACTTAAGAGATATAGATGACATCAACATGTATTTTAGCAAAACCTTTATAACATTATGAAGGAATTCTGCACTATTTTTACTGCTTTGTAATCAGAATTCCTGTAAAGAAAGTGGGACAGAAAGGGGTTAATGCTTCCTGGTCTACACACAAGTTTTCTGCCAATAGTGTATCTGTTGCTTCATTTAGCTTTGTTTTTATCCGTAGTATGTTATCCACCACCACGCACAGGAGACAAGGAGTGCTCTAATATTCAGTTTGAAAGTGAAATATACTTCTTGTACCCATTACTGGAACAGTTTAAGCATTGGTTTACCTCTAACTTCCTAGTGCCAGGATTAATAATGTCTGGCAAATGCATTAATATGCATTAATATGGTGAAAGCAACAGGAGCTGGCGAGCCCTTTCACATAACACATTTCAAGCATACCTTAAACTCTTTTATAAGTGCCTTTTATGGTAGGCAAACAATGGAAAATTATTATCCTTTTACTGAAAAGCTGTGGTTATTTCACTTTTCTTCCAAAGACAGTGAACTCCAGTAAAATTTAATGCAGGGCAGTAGTGTATTTTTTTTAAAAGGAAAAGTAGGAAATAATTGGAAATTCCATAGCTCATGATAATTCCATAGCTCATGATAACAGGCTAGGAAGCTACTGAAGCTGGGAAATACAGTGCAGGTAAAAAACACCCTCGGGGACACACCACAGCATATGTGAATGTAAAGAGCACTAAGGCTTTGCTGCTAATCAGGTCATTGTTCTTCTGAGACTGAAATCTCTGAAAAGGAGCCTTTCCTACATGGCATAGTTTGTCAGACTCAAAACTGGAGTATGTAGGAATCTGTTTATTTAAATTATAGCTACCAATAGAGTTTATATAAGAAGAACCAACAAACCTAGGTATTTTAGATAAACCCACAAATTATAGAAATTTATATTAAAGAGTAATGACAATTATTTAGAGTCTAAACTTTAATCTCCTGTGAAGTCTGTCAACAAAAGCCAACTCATGTATGAGCAAGCATTCCAGAATAGAAGAAAATGTCACTAAAGTCAATGAAGAGAGTCTTGTAAGGTTAAATGGAGATACCTATAATGTGGAGAAGCAAAACAAAGTCCCCAAACTGTGACAACCTTAGAGATTCAAGATTTATGCAGTAGTTCTGTAAAGTGTTGAGTGCTCAAAAGTTTAAATACACATCTAAGAAGCAACAATTTCGGCATCTGATTTTATGGAGCAGAAACAACTAAAGTTAATCAGTAGGAAAGGAATTTATGTTTGTCACAGGCCGTACACAGCTAAACTCTCTGGAGTAAATGAAGATTCTCATAGTGAAACGCTAATAAGGAATAAGGGAATAATTTTTTATTTTTAATTAACACCATTCTGAGTAGCAAAATGAAAAATTTTTAAGCTTGTAAAATTGAGCTGACTCCACCAAATGCTGCAACTTTGGCAAGTACTCTCCCTGTACAAACTAATCTCAGTGGCTCCTGAAAGCTGACCTTGTTGGTTATTCCGCTTACGTTACTGTAAAAGGATGGAGATGTTCATCATATTCTACAAGGTGAGATCAAAGTGACCTCAGGACCTATTGCTTCAATGACAGAATAACAGGTAAAAAAATAGAAAAATCAGTGCTGTGGAACTTTAGCTGGTCCTTGCCTTGGATGTCTCTTATTCATATTACACCCAAGAGGATGTTAATAACTCCTGGATTTCTCCAAGGAAGTCCCAAGCTGGACCATCATGTGGTATCTACAAACTCTGTTCTACAGATTCTAGATGCATACTCTTTTATATCTTTCACAATTAGACTGATTTCTCTGAAATATATTTGAACTCAGCAGCTCTTTAATTTTCAGAAGCCTTTTCTGATGCAACAATTTATTACCTCAGGATAAGCTAAGCTAATTTATACTAAGAAATTTATACAGCAGCCCACTTGAACTTTTTCCAACAATTTCATTTATTTTCCAAAAGTTAGGTTGTATATAATGCATTTGTTCCATGTATTTCACCTGAATTTTCCAGGTAGGATTCATTCAGAATCAGTTTGCCAAAGAGACAGAAGCCTTAGGAAAAGACAGTGTATAAGGAAATGTTAAAAGGATTTTATGGAAAGGAATAAATGCCCTATAGTTACCTTAAACAGCTTATACCTGCAGTTGTACCCATGGTAAAGGTGAAGCAGGGTTGGCTTGGTAGTGTACAGAATACATTTTTACAGCCTTTACAGATCTGACTGGTCATAATCCTTTTGCAGGTGTAGAAGTCCCAGTCAGCCACAGGGATAGCTGTTGACTACTCAGGTATACATTATTGCAGAAAGAATGTAATTAATTTCCAGATTTATTCAGCAATAATTTTATGCCTCCCAGATTGATTGTTGAAGACAATTGTTTTGAAAAATGGCACATTTAAAGTCTCAGGTGCTGTTTGTGCTGGAAGAATGACTTTTCCAGCACTTAAATTCCCTTTTTTAGGAATTTTTAAAATTTTTTTTATTTTGAAGTTTTGTCTTACATTCCAGCATGCATTTAGACCTTGGCAGATTGAAAGGTGTCTCTGTCAGGAAATATCATCTGAGAGAACACAAGATACTACACTGCACAAAAAAAAAGGTGTGGTGTAGGAGGAGAGAAAACATCAGAAGCATTGCAAAAATACCTTTTTGTTTTGTGTTCCACAGCTTTGAAACTTTTCAACAGCTTTGAACCATTAAAAAGTGTAACTTGCTGACAACTTTTTACATGGAATGTCAGCTTTGTATGATTTGAAACAGCTGAGATAATAACTCCCAAAGGAGAGGATTATAATACTGAAAGGAACATAAGCATGTATTGCACCAGCAGCACCTCTCTATTAATGACTAGTGTAGAACAATTGATGGAATACCCAGACTTTTATCTGTACTCTTCTTAAGAGTTCATTTCTACTAGGGTTGTTTGTTTTTTTACTAAACTGAATGAACAATATTTCCTTGGAACTTTTATCAAATTTCTTTTGACCCATATGCTACTGCAAACCAACTAAACCAATACATGTTTTCTAAACAAATGTAGAGAAACTGGCAGAATAGTAGAGATGTGTGAGCTGAGAATGGTTTTTAAAGTTTGCCATGAGGTGTCAGCAGCTCTTTAATTTTCAGAAGCCTTTTCTGACATTAGGATCTCACAGCAATTTAAAGCACTACTTGCTCAAACTCTGTCAACAGTGTTGGAATATTTTCCTCAAATAAAGATTTATATTTTAGGAATCCTTAAATATTTCCATATGGCTACAGAGATGACTTTGTCTCTTTGTTATAAATATATACCTGCAAATAAATTAAAAAATAAATGCAAAATAAATTTGTATTTTTTTTTCTAATTAGTTGTTATTTTACCTGCTGTTCATTATGCTTACTGCTGTCATTATGTTGTGTATAATTTCTTTAAAAAATGTAAATGTCACAATATTAAGAAAATCAGCAATAATATATACATCAAGGATGTCTTGGAGATAGCATGTGTAATAAACTTTAGAAACTGCTATGGATTTTGGAGTTAGCATGTTAAATTTCATTGCAAATACCGTATCTTCAGGTTTCCCCAGGTGGCAATGTGTATTAAGAAATGAATGTCTATGTCTGAAAATGCTGTTCTGGCCATTTTTATTTCTGGAAGTTAATTTAGCTGTTGAATGTAATACTAGTCTTGGATTTAGGAATGCCTTCAGAGGCAAAGTAGAACTGGAGGAAAACCATGCCAAGTGTGTTTCTTAGTATAGTGGACTCAGGGTCAAACTACAACCTTATCCAGGCTTAAGAGATTAAATCAAAGGCAATATTCAGATAAGATAGCTATCACTACCTATCATTATATTCTCCCTGTATCTCAAATACACTGAAAGGTAAGTAGACTCAGAAAATTTGGTCTTGAAAAGCTGTATCCTAAAATGAATGTTTGCTGGAAAATGGAATATATTCCTGCACCAAACCCCTGGAAAATTGTAAGAATTGACCTTAAGTGCTATGTTTTTGCTTTCAGATGTTAGAACTTATCCTTCCTGCTAGTCCTGAAAGTGCTTCTTATATATTGTAATAAATCTTACAGTAGTGTTATTCCACTGATCTAGCAAAAAAAAAAATCCATAATGATCTTCAAACCTGAACTCTAACATTCAAAGCAACCTTCAGTGTAGGAGGAGTGACAGGCCATAGCATTCTGTGTCTGTGTGCAAACCTGCAGATTTCACCATAAAGATTACAGATAAACCAGGGTTTAGCCTGATGTAGGTGCTTCTTTCCTCTTAATGGTGGGTCATCACACCTGATCACCACATTTTTATTCTGAATGATATTTCATGAGAGTCAAGATGTGCAACGTGGGCAGGAAAAAACTGCAGTATATTTAATAATTTTTCTTCCTCTTGAACACATGAGACAAAGGAAGGTGTGAGGAGGATATGGCCTGAGCTGGCTAGTCTGTATTACTATCAAGCATGTGTGGAAAGTGATTTAAGATCAATAGGTCACACTTCACTTTGAAGTTCAGATACTGCCACGTCTTTTTGAAATCATGATCCTGAAATGTTCTGAGCACCCTGGCTGAAGGCCAGGGAAACACATAAACACATGCTTAACTCTAATCATAGGACTAGGCCCCTTGTGTTAAAGTTGACATGTGCTGAAGTGCTGGTCTGGACTAGTGCCAGAAGGTTCAGCATCTTTCAGGATTAATTCCTCAGCCAATAAACTAAGGGCTGCAGCTTAGCAGTAAGCCTAGGATTCTGTTTACATTTCCTGCTTGCATTTTAAAAATAAACCAATGGTTGTTATACACAGAGTCGTTTCTCCTTTGAGAAAATTGGTGTAGATGGAGGGACAAGAGTTCATTTTAATAGTTGCAGGCAATGAACAGGATGTTCACTTCATTTGGCTGTGTGCAAATCACCTCTTTCCCAAACAATCTCTTAATGACCTGCTAGCACAAAGCTATTCAATGTCCAACAGAAGTCTTGCCTTTAGGAGCTGGCTTTTGCAGTGCTCTCAGGTGGCAGTGCACTGTTCCTGAACTTGCATAGCAGAACTTAAGTTAGCTCCCACTTCTAAGTTGGCAAATTTGTCATTTGAAAATGGCCAAACTGTCTTCTGATTGTTTCTGGCAGATGCACAAGGTAAGAACTAACACTGAGGCTTACAAAAAATTGGAGTTTCTAATGGGCTGAAATACAGTCCAGCCTAGAAAAGGTTTGTATCTTTAAACTGTGAACAGAGATGGTAGACCTGGGGTGCAGAGTTATGAAATAAACTTTCAATAAAGGTAGAAGACATTTTTACAGGCAGCTGTGCAATATCAAACACAGATAGAAACCTCCACTATTTTGTCTCCAAGATCTCAACCCCCCTATCATCCTTCTTTCACCATTAACAAAATGTTCTCACAAGGATTGCTGCAGTCAGCAAAGTTCAAAATAAACATACCTCATTGTCCAACTAAATAAAAACTAAAAAAGTCCCTAATATGGTTACAGATTATGCTGGTTTCACCCTAGTACATACAAAAGATTGGCTTAAATTTTCTTTGGTTACCAAGATAGTAGGAAAACAATTTTGAGTGTTTTTTTCCTAAATAATTGGAAATGAAATCCATTTAAAAAATGTAGTTATTGAATAATGTCTTCAGGTCGAACAAACTTAAAATTGTCTAATTGTTTTATCTCAGTAACTTTTCTGGCACTAAATACATTGGAGTATTATGAAAAAAGCCACTCTAACTGACAGTAGGAATTATCTACTTCCATGTAAAATCTGTTCCTGCAAGATGTCTCTCTGTCAAACTCAATTTTACAAACACTAGAGTCCTTGAGACCATTAGGTACTTATCAGACGGAACCAAAAGAACTTCCAGATGTTACTGATCCAATTTTCATGAATATGAGAATGAGAAATTGTTGCCTTGGTGGTAATGCATCCCTTTCTACAGTTTCCAAACAGTATTAAAAGAAGGATTCTTTATTACTGAATGTATTTTTATTTCTAAAACATTATGGAATTTCTAGCCAAGCACTTGATTTTTGTTTGTTGGGTCATAGTTATTAGCAAATAATAGTAAAACCAGTAAATATTTTTTGTGTCTGAGACATTAAGCTCATTCTCAGAGGTTCAAATGTAGTTCAGAAGTCACATTTTGTTTCTCGCTCTTCAGATACATAATGGGAATTCCCTTTTCTAACTTAATGTATTTTTAAATAGGTGTCTCATACCCAAACCTTTTGGTAGACAGTGGTTGGAGTAGATGAGTTACAATGTCCATTCCAGGCACATATTTATCTGTAGACTGTAAATTCTTGAGGGTTAGGACCTTAATTGTTAGCATCTCATCATATTTAGGCTTCTCACTCCCAGGCCTAATTAGAGTAAAATTACTGAATAACATGAGTTTAATCCATTCGCCCCACAGTGCTAGAAAATGACATCACCTTGCAGTTAACTCAGAGGCAGAACCCTCAGGAGCAGACCGTGCTTTTGTGTCTTCTGCCATCAGTCTTGCCCCTTTGTACTGTGACTCCGTGGTAGTGCCTGAAAAACACACATTGTGTGACTGTACTTGGAACCCCTCCAATGTTACCACGCTTCACAAGTAGAAGCACCACTGATTCCTTTGTCCTGGTATTGTTTTTGGGGAGAAGGGGAGCAGGCTGAATCAAAGATGGAATTTCTAAATTTATACAGATTAACTTGATCTGATTGATTGTGTGAAGGAAGTTATTTTAGAGCATTTCCTTTATTTTTCTTTAAAGAGTAGCCTAAAAGGATCTTTTACAGGGATCTTTTTCATATTCTGGTTTTGTTTAGCTATCATCTGCTGTCAAAGGTGTTCAAACAGACCTGAACTATGAGTTGTGGCACTGTGGTAAACTGCCTCCTTTGGAAGATTTTTAGAAGCCCTTCTTTGATGGTTTGGCCTTTAGCCTATGGAGGTCAAAACACATTTGGGAACTTATATTATTTGTCACCAGAGAGAGGCTAGGGTAAACCTAGAAGCACATTTCTCTTCAGAATCCACATGATTAAAATTAAAATAGTATGTCTGGTATGTATACAGAAAAAACCCACTGGATTTTTCTCTATATTTTCAAATAGATCCAGCAGGCAATTAATCCAAAATAACATATATCACGTGTGTAATATGTTTGTATAAATGTGTGTGTGTATATATATCTGTATATAAAAAAGTATGCAAAATTTCCATGTCAAAAGATAACAACATTAATATATTAGCCCAACAGAATTCTGCAGGCAAAGTCCTGATTCCATAAGTTTAAAGCCTGGGGAACTTGTGCAGCCAGCTCTACTGGAAATGATGATTCACAGATTTTTTTTATCTACAAGTTAAAAAAAGTAACTTTGTCATAGGGTATTGCTACAGAAATGATAACAAAATTCAGCACAAGAGTGCCTCAAATGCACCTTTCATATACAGAGAAAACTTAAACTTTCAAATTTGAAAAGACTGACAGAAAAGGATGCATTCTTCATGAACTGATCTATGACAAAAAAAAGGTGACAAATATTCCACAAAAAGGAAGAGCAACAAAGTCCAGTCACGGGCAACAAAAAGAATTTTTAGCATCATTGTCAATCACTGATTTTCAATCCTGCTAGGACTGGTAGAAGAATATAAAGTCCTTTAAAATAAATATCCTTGCATTCTAAAGTAGCCAAAAAATTTTATTGAAAATGTAGAACTAGATTTTATTAGCATGAGAGAAACTTGAGGAATGTGGAGTTGTCCCAATTCTGCATTCATTTTGAGTTCTGCTCAGAAAACTAGAAGGATATGGTAAACCCAGAGACTTCTTGTACTTTTATAGATGTTATAAGCTGAACCAATTCAAAACTCTGTATCTGATTCTTCACATCTTCTCACATTAAAATGCCAAAGAAATTGATCAAGGTGAAGGAATATTCTTCCTAAACTGATCCATAGTACTTGACATAAACTGTAATCTAAGATATTGGGCTACATGCAATAAAGAATCACTAACACAGAAAGCAGAAGACTTGTGTTATGTACTCTATCATTAATCTCTTGGGTCGTCTAAGAAAGTCACTCCCCTTTGTCTGTCTTGATTCTCTTTTTCTCCCTAGTCTATTCTATATGAAAAATAGAGACTAAATTGTCAGGCTATATTTTGATATGCTAATATCATCCCTAGGACTCCAAGTGCTGGATTAAACTCATCACACCTGCATGACTTGAAACTCTCATCCAGTAAGAACTTGCTCTGGTATGGATTTGGGTTTTGTTTGCTTGTTTTGTTTTCCAGAATGTCCTGGTTCTACTACCCTAGACCTCCTTTGGATGTTTGCATTTATTTGTGCTGTGTTTTTTCTAAAGGAAAATGTAGGTCCATTGAATAACATTAAGAGTCACATCTGACATTTTTGACAGAGGCTGTACAGTATTGACAATACCCATGTAAAATGGAAACATGAAGAGTAACATTTACTGACAGCTAATTAAACTGATCACCGGAAATAATTTCTCTTAAACAAAGTTAGAGACTCATTCCCTTCTCACTCCCTCCCTTCTCTCCCTTCAGAGAAGAATCACCATTACACCTCTGGAAAGAGATCTAGTGTTCACACTTCATCAAAGGAGGATCAAACATCTTAAAATGTTCCTTTTGAAGTTAATAGTTTCCAGACTACCATTAGTAATTTAAGTGAGAAAAGTGCCAGTACTGAAAATAAAAGCCAATATCTAAACATTGCAAAAATTTTGTCTGTAATACCTAGTAGACAAATCTATTGGGACTTAAAAACTGCAGTATAGAAATCGTACAGAATTTTGTCTGGATCTGGTCCTGTTTAACATCTTTATGGTTGTGAGGATTGAGGGCACCCTCAGCAGATTTGCAGATGACACTGCAATGGGTGGGAGTGTTGATCTCTCAAGGGAAGGAGGGCTCTACAGAGGCATCTGGACAGATCAGTGGGCTAAGGACAGCAGCATGAGGTTCACTAAGGCAAAGAGCCGTGTCCTTGTGTCACAGCAATCCCAGGCAGTGCTACAGGCTGGGCAGGAGTGGCTGTCCAGCAGAAAGGGGCTGGGGGTGCTGGTCAGCAGCGGGCTCAGGGAGAGCCAGTGCTGGGCCTGGGTGGCCAAGAAGGCCAATGGCATCTTGGCCTGTATCAGCAGTGGTGTGGCCAGCAGGACTGGGGAGGTGACCATCCTTCTGTTGTTCTCAGCACTGGTGAGGCCACACCTCGAGAACCACGTTCAGTTTTGGGCCCCTCACTTTGAAGAGGGCATTGAAATACTGTGGTGTGTCCTGTGAAGGGCAGCAAGGCTCATGAGAGGTCTAGAGAGCTTGTCTTTTGAGGAATAGCTGAGGGAGTTGGGTTTGTGTAGTCTTGAGGGGGATCAGGTGGGATCTCATCACTCTCCACAGCTAACAGAGAGGAAGTTCTAGTGAAATGGGCCTGGTCTTTTCTGTTGTGCCTGCACTGAGAGGACCAGAAAAAATGGCTTTGAGACAGGAGATTCAGATTAGATATTAGAAAAAAATTGTCCCTCTTAATGTGGTCAGACTTTGAAATAGGCTGCCCAGGGAGGTAGAATCACCATCCCTGGAGGTGTTTCAGAGGCGTCTGGATCTGGCTCTGGGTGATGGTTTAGTGGTTTGAGGGTTACAGTGCTAGTACTGGTTGATTATTGGACTTGATGATCTTTAAATGTCTTTTCCAACCTTGATAATTCTATTCTTCTATAAAATACTGTTGAGTTATGGACATTTTGTGCTCAATATATTATGCTCAGTTTGATGTTTCTGTTGTGCTATTGCTTTCATTGCTCATATAAGAAATAATATTCAGTAGGATGTTTAGTACATTTGCAGCATTGCCCCCCAGTCTGGATTTGGCAAAGTATTGTACCAAGTTGTAAATGCAAGCAATTGCATGATAAACATTTATTGAGAAGCGGAGTCTTTTTATGCATTCTTTCCATCCTTCAATGTTGCCAAGGTGACCATACAGAGATAAACCAGCTTAAAATGTAAATAACCATATCCCCGAATATTTCAAATTCAGAATGTCTACTGAGTAACATTAGAACTGTCAGACTTACACACATAATCGTATCTGAAAGATCCTGCAGCTTTTAGTTACATTTCCTTTAAGGTTATAGCCTCACAGGAAAGCAATCCACTGAATTATATTTTTCCTCCCATAACTTGCAATGTAGCAGTATTCTGCTGCAGGAAACAAATTGTTCAGAAAAAGTAAATCCAAGGTAAGACTCAGAATTACTGTGATGTCATACTATGATGACAGCCCCTGACAACCAGTCTTTAGCTGATAACCTTCAATGTACAATTCTTACAGAAGTTCACCTGACTGTCAGCAACTAAACTGCCATCAAGCACTGGCTTAGGTTTTCTTTCAAACTGTTTTCCATTTTTTTTAGATTTCAGCTTTATGGAAACAAAATACTCCCAAAAAGACATAACTGAAACATGTAGCTCCAAGGAGACTTCAGAACTGAAAGTCTCAAGGTCATTGTATTTGTTCCTCATATGCTATACTATAAATGCTTTTAACCCAGTTAAAAGACCAGTTTTCAGAGGTTAGTAGCTGACAGAGAATATGAGCACCTTCGAGAAAAGGAGCAGTGCTCTGACACAAGAGCTCTACAAACTTTTCCTAAAAATGGCAGAACACTCCTAAAAATATTTTAAAACCATTACAAACTTATTTAAAAATGCCTATAGAAAAATCAATACTTTTCTTGTTTTTCAGATGCAGAAAAGTGTAGTTTCCAAAAATCACACAGTAGTGACATGCATTCATATCTTTATGCTCTTTTTAAAACATGACTCCTCTACCACAGATCAGCCAGTAATGCAGGCAAGAGAACACTGTCTGTTACTAGGCTTGATTATTTTGGCAATTTCCAGGCTATTAAGTACTGCTCCTGAGGCATGGGCAGAGCACTCACAGCAATCAAGTTCTCACAAAGATAATATGTAAATTTTAATCATTTACCTTTTCAGACTTGTGTGGCATGGAAGAGAAAAAAGATTTCTGTCTTCTCAATGCTAGCTACGGCATTTACCCGGGAAGCAGAAGAATGAAGCTTAGAGTCTTTCTCAGACACAAATTATCCTTTTCCTGCATGTCAGAACAATGTCTGATCCAGAAAGTTTTGTGCAGGCAGCAACTCAGCTGCTCCCTCCCGTTCTTTTCTCCATCTCTGCTATGCTGGGCTGGATTCCACACATTTGGCAAATGTTACCATAACTGTTGTGCCATGTAAAGGAGACTTCAGGGTTAATCAGCTTATAGGGAGCTGAAGTCTTCCTCACCTCTCAGGAAGGAAAAACACAGAATTTACCGTGTGGACCATAGTGGCAGTCAACTCATGAGGATTTGTATAGGCATGGTCCACATTCATGCTGTCCTTCTTTGGGAGTATCTTATGCCTATCAGGAAGTGTTGAAGCTTTTCACTTATGAGTGCAGAAAGGGGATTCTGTATTTTTTCCCTTATGTGTGAACCTATGTTCTGCCACTATTTTAGGGAATACAGGTCAAAATTAAATAAAAACTTGTCTTGATAAAGATTTTCTTTCATACTTCTAAGACAACAGGAAAAGTATCCACCATAAGATTTTGACAAAAAACACATTCAGAAATGGAGATCAAGTGCAGAGAAAGATGAAGCAGGACTAGAGAGAGAGACTCAGAGACACATGTTAGAAAGCACAACCAGGAACAAGGAAATACCCAGGAATGTAGCTAGAGGTATCAAATACAACAAGAGGAATGTGTCAGTGGTGGGATTACTTACTGAGCAAATAGAGAAACATCCATTAGTCACACTCACAGTCCAGTTCTAAGGTGGTGACATCTTTAAATGCAACTTAATTGTTTTTATCCAGAAAGACAGTTAATGCTTCTAATGTACTCTAACAATTAAAAAGCATACAGAGAAAATGCATATGCAACACATTTTCCTCTGAAAATTAAGATTATGAACTGCATGACAACATTTTGACAAACAGGTTCTGGCCTGTATACTGTAAAAATAGCAGTGTGTGCCTGTGGCACTCTTTGGAAGCAACCAAACTTTGTGTCAGCAGCCAAAATAGCACGAGATAATCATCCCTGATATTGGCTGTGACTTTTGTCTGCCTCAGTGACTGGATCAGTGCTGCCCAAAAGAGGTCTGAGGAATGATGGAGGGGAGGGCAAACAGGGTGGGACGGAATAGGCAGCTACTGCACATCAGATAACTTTATAGCAGGAATTCACGCAGAGAGGCTGTTGAAATAGTGTTCAGTGAATGGCAGTGATTGAAATACTATTCTTATTGTAGACACGAGGCCTGATTCAGATAGGGCATAAGCAGGTGCAGCTTCATTGAAGTCAATAGTGCAGCACCCACTGGGCCTGAATTTAGCTCACAGCAGGACTTGCTGTGAAGTGTATTACACTAATGATAGCCATGGCAACATACTGTTTTCTGCATGACCTAGATGCATTTGCCCCACATAGATGTTTTCACACCAAGACAGTGTTGTTTCTTAGTTTCTTACCAGGAAGAAGACGAAATTGCTAAATGAATTTTTAGGCCCTGCATTATGCCATTCTGTGGGTTTTAACCATTTTTTGAAGGAATGTACAGTGTTGCCCTTCGTGGTAAGTAGGCCTTTTGCAAATAGGTTTTTCAAAGCCAGGTCTATATCAATAGTTTCCCAAAGTTAACTGTAATTTTCTAGTCATCTAATCAATCATTTAAGTTAATGATAAAAAATATTTAAAGAGAGTATTTTTTTAATAACTCCTCCCCAGAGATTCCAGTCAAATTACTCATTTCTTTCTCAGTAGAAGATACCCAGGGAATTATGTGTTTCACTTGGGAAAAGAAAGATTTCCCAAGATAAACAGATAGAAAAACATTTTGTTGGTAAATTTCTGGTTTCAAAGTAGAAATAGAATTGCTATGTCTAAAGTGCAAATGTTTAATATGATTTTTAATGCTTTATCTGTCTATAATGGCCTAAAAACTTATTCTTCTTTATAAAGTCTTACCAAGCACTACTTTCTCTTTGGGAGACAACTCAATCAAAAGGTTGTGGTTTCCCCCACAGTTCATCCAAGACTTCACAGTTTATTGTTGTGGGTTTGGTTTTTGTTGTTGTTGGTGGTGGTTTTTTTGGTTTTGGTTTTGTTTTTGCTTCATTTTAAGCTATGTGATAAATTTATGTGATACATGTTGGCTTCTTTTCTGTAAACCTGGTTTTCTCCAACTTTAAAAAGCATATTGTTCTGCTCTGCTTCCAAGTTTTCTTCCTATTAAAAAGATAAGGAAAAAATGGGTAAGTTTTAAACAATGTTTGTTTCCTAAAGTTGCAGCATATTTACTGAGTATATCAAGTTTGTCAGAAGAGTCCACCCTTCTTTTTGTTCCAAACTATTACTTTATGAAATAACATTATGAAAATCTTCCATAATATGCAATGACACCAAAAAAAGTGAAGATTAATTTTTGCTTCCAATTAATTAGGCACTCGTTTGATTAGAATTTAAGTAGACTATTACTAAATTACAGAACAAGTTGTATCCTTCAGACTTCTTTGCCTTACTTTCTCAAATTCAAATTATGGAATTGTTGCTCTTGGATTTACTGGATCCTCTCTAATCTGTGTATGTTTTTTAATCCTTTACAAAATGACCTCCTCAGCACAGATCCTTCTTCAGAAGGAATCTAGATCAAAAGTCACTGATGGTGCTGAATGTAAATATGGTCCTCACCAGTGCCACATGAGGTGCATGATTCTTACAACGATAGGATCAGAAATGCTAGGGTTGGCAAAGTCCTCTAAGACCATTGAGAACAACTGCTAACCCAGCACCATCGTGTTCACCACTAAACCAAGTGCCATATCCACATGTCTTTTGAGCATTTCCAGGGATGGTGGTTCCACCATGTCCCTGGGCAGCCTGTCCCAGTGCCTGACCACACTTTAGATGAATAAATTTTGTCTAAGAGCCAATGTAAACTTTCCCTGGTGTAATCTGAGGCCATTTCATCTTGTCAACCTCCTTTCATGCAGTTGTAAAGAGAGATAAGATCTCCCCAGAGCCTCCTTTTCTCCAGGCTAAACATCCCCAGCTCCCTCAGCTTCTCCTCATCAGACTTGTGCTGCAGACCCTTCCCCAGCTCCATTGCCCTTCTGTGAACTGCAGTGCCCATCCTGAACTGAGTGGCCCAGACCTGAACACAAGATTCAGGGTAAAGGCCTCACCAGTGGCAAGTACAGAGGGACAGTCACTGCCCTGCTCCTGCTGGCCACACCCTTTCTGACACAGACCAGGATGCCATGGGCCCTCCTGGCCACCTGGGCACACACTGGCTCATGTCCAGCCACCATGGAGAAACATAATATTGCCAGGAGGATCATCCAGAAAAGCTGATACAAATGGCCATATTCATAGCTGGGGCGTGGCTAGACTGACATGGTACAGAACAGTGAGTTGTTTAATTATTTACACAAATCAAAAACTTTGCTTACATACATTTTAACTAATGTGGGTTTGATCTGTAAATACGATTAATGCCTGTGCATCAAACCTACTATATTACACAGTACTCAAATATAAAAATCATGTCAAGACTTATAATTGATTGAACAAAATGTTTCAAACGAAAATAAAAGGAAATAACAGCCAAATGTAACAATGATGAAATCAACAGGAAACATTCTTTTCACAAAATAATTCATTTTTACCTCTTTTTGCCAAAGAGGATAGACTTTTCAGGAATATTTTTTAGTTAAAACCAGTATTTTTTAAAATAAAATTTATTTATCTTTCAAAACTCTGAGACTCCTCCTGGACCAGCAGAAAGAAATCACCAGAGATTTTATCACTTCCATGCAAAATTTATGGTTCCTAATTGTAACTTTTCCTTTTTGAGAAATGGAAGGTGGAAACTGAGGCTTATCATGAGTTTCAGTCTCTTATTCAAAAGTGTTGACACACTGTGAGAAATCAAACATTTGCATTTAATTAGGATACTAGAAACATTTTAAAATGTTTTAGATTCATCTGAGTTTGTGAAGCTAAAAAGTGTTGTGCTGTTCTGGCAGTTTTGTGTTTGAATCTGGTACGCTATCTTGCATCTGTAAGCTGATCTTACATCAGTTTGTGTTACACTGATTCTCATTCTTAAAGGTAGGTGAGATTTTCAGATCTGCTTGATTTAAATCCCAAAGAATTTAGTTCACTGTTTCTCTTATGGTCACTTGAAAAAAATACTTGCTTAAAGGGACTAAAATCCAATATTCTATACAAAGACTTTGATTTTATCTAATACCCTTATGCAAAATTTTGTGGTCCTGTTATATTTATGATCAATTACATAACACATCACATATGCTAATATATGTTGAGACTGAGATATTCCAATGCCTGTTGCTGTAAAATTGGAAATGTGAATCACTAAAGACTACACAGAATCACTAAAGACTACAGAAAGCTGTAGCAGAATGGGAGAATCTCAAGTTGCAAAATTCTGGATAAGCAACTAGATGTTCCAGGGCAAGAGATCATTTGGTGACTAGGATTCATCATGAACAACCACAGAGGAATGAAACAAAGACAAAAAAAATATTTATTTATGGTGCTGTAATTAAAATTGCCAGTTGCTGCAGTATGAAAAGCTTCCTGGGGTAACATGATTACATGATGTAGTTTAGGAATCATGCTCTGCAATTTAGTGCTCCCTGCCCCAAGACTCCAAAACCACATGCTGCTGACTTGCTTCTCCTCCCCTGCTGATGGCTGGAGAGGATTGCTGGGGACACAAAAGACATCACAGGCTGAGATAAGAACAATTTACTGGAAAAAGTAAATGAGATAAGAAAACAAACAGCAACAGCAACAATATTAATAACAAAAGTGTACAAAAGAGAGAGTGTGGAGTCCAACCCAATCACAGACAAAACACTCCCCTGGTCAGGATCAGCAGTACTGCACTCTTGCTCCACTGGAAAGAGACACCCTTCTTTTCTGAAGCAAGAGTCCCTGTCCTCTGCCCCACTGCAATGACATGAGATGGTTTTGAATAACATTAGGGTCTTGGCCACACCACATGGCTCCAGGTTCCAACCCCTCATGCCTCCTGCAAAAAAATCAAGACTTCAGGACACTACACTTCAGAAAAAAAAAGCAAAAGCAACTGTGAGGGAACACTCCTTGCCAAGGAGTTCCTTGGGTAGTTGAATTTCTCCCTACTGTTGACAGTAGTAAGAACAAAACCCCACATCTCAAATCACATCACGGTGTACTGTTTTTTTCCTTCTGGTTTATTGGACTTTCATTGTGTGGGTTTTCTTTTCCATCTCTCCAAGTCAGGGAAAATGATTAGGAAAGAGAGAGAGATTTCTCTAATGACTCTACACATAATGCAAAATTTATATGGCTTCATGCGTAGCTGGACAAAGCACGACATGATGCAGAAATAAGAAAGAAAATTTTCCATGTTTTTTTGGAGGTAAGAATCCTAGTTACTACAGGCCATCATGACCTACTCGTTCATTTTAGGAAGAAGTGGATACTTTCCATGGGAGAAGCTTAAGCATCAGATTTGCTCCTTGGAGCATTAATAAAGGGGCTCAGTTAGCTTCATCTCATTATTTTACTATGAGTATTGACTTTGGCCTAGAGTCATGTATAGATAAAATGGTGCAAGGGCTTGTCCTAAGTGATTACTCAGAATTACAAATCATTTCACATGTAACTGAATACTGCAGCCTAGCTGGCACTCTGCCCCTTTCTTTTCCCACCTGCATCTTTCCAGCATCCCACTCTCCACTCTTTCCTGCCCCAATAAGAGAAAGAATCTAGGTTTGGTTAAATGGGTAATTAATCTTGCTCACTTAAAGTAGATTTTTAATCCACCAGCACAAGGAGGACATACATGCCTATCTCACAGCATTATGCCAACAAAGATATAAGAAAAATATTTAATGGTAGCCTGGTAGCAGGCGAACAACAGGGAGTGTGTAACCACGTATGTGCTTTTTCTCTAAAAAAGTAATTAGATATGACCAAGGATTTTTGGTGTTACCAATTGCCTGATGATTGTCAAATATATAAAATGCTATCCACTAAATGTGTATGTTTTAAAAAGGAATGAACAAGAAAGTAAGAAAGATAAATTTTAGTTGCTCTGGGATTCTAAAAGCCCATTATTTTTAAGAGTACAGAGAGGATCAATAAAATAAAGAGACACATAAAAGCTCAAGATACTCTTGGTACATCCAAATAAAATAAAATAGAAAGTGCAATTTTCAACTTACAGAGTACAAGACAGGAGATGAAAAGAGATTTTTTTAGGGATATACCAGGTTTCTGGAGTGCATCTTCTGTGGTATATTACAGCAATTTTCCCCTGAGCAAGATCCTAGCATTTTTTCTAAATTTTGTTTCATATCTAGACTTTGTGTGAAGGAAGAATCTTGAAACAGTTACTTTGCACCAGTACCTATGATCAAGGATAAGATTTTATATATATTCTTGCTTAGTCAGGTATCAAGTTCCCATAAGGTCACAAAGCAGATTTTTCTCCCGGTTTTGTACAGGACTAAACAGAATAAAATTTCTTTCTGTGAGTCACATGGTATATATGATATATAATGCAACCTGAAAGTGCCTGCTCAGAAAGTCAGAGTTCAGTAATTAAACAAACAAACAAACAAACAAACAAACAAAACCCCAACCTAAACACACCGAATAATTTTTAATTTACCTACTATAGTAATATGTTTTATGGTACTATTTTTGGTCATGGTTACTATTTCTACATTAAAAACAGATTAAAAAACAGAAAGTGCATAAGATTTCATCCATGCAGGCCTTACTAACTTTAGAATTACAGTGATATCTCAACTAAATACTTTACACTCAGCTTTGCAAAAAACTAACAAAACCGTCCAACAGTACATCAAACAACGAAGTGCAAAATTAGTACAAAATTAGAGGCTAAAACTATTAATGATGAGCATTAACAGTATGCATTTATAATTGCAATGTGTTTTGCTGAGGTGTGTGCATTTTTTTGAATTGAAGTATCATACTGTTTTTCCCTGTTCACTTACATTTTGTACTTGAATGTTTGGGTTCTTTTAATGCATTTAGCTCTCTACAGTGGAAATAATTTATTTTCTAAATTCATTCTGAAGGGTGTTTCTGAAATTAAACCATTTCAGCAACTGGGAAAATAGCTTCATAGAGTTAATTTGAAATTTGGCACTTTGTTTAAAGCATCTAGATTTATGCAGCTCACAGGCCTGTGTTTAACCCCTTAGGGAGATCAGCTCTATTGCTTGCACCATGTCTGAGTGTGTAATTCTCAGAAAAATTATACCTCCTGAAAGAATTGGCTAATCTTGCCATTTTGGGAGACAATCCAAAGAGACAGAATGTATCATGGAATATATCTGGTCATTTTAATAATTATAACTAGCTGAAGTTCCATTATACAGCAATGTTCAACCTGTCAAATAATATTTTAACTAACTATTAAGTGTGTGTGTTTTTTGGTGGTTATGATGTTCTAACCTGTTTCCATTTCTTCAGTTAGGTTTAGAGGAGTACTATTCCTAGTTTGCAGCTTTAGCAAAAAATAATCTCTTCACCTAAATAAAGAAAGAGAGGAAAAGGTCTGGATATAACATCTGAACACCTTACTGCTAAGAAGAGTGTCTGTACAGAGTGACATGATGCAAATTATCTGGAGAGAGATAAATATCTGCCTTTTCAGTAAATAATTCACATGACAAGTCTGCTAGATGGTCATGATGTGGTCATTTTGATGAATTTAATGAGCTAGAAAGCTTTTCCTACAAATATTTGGAGTGAATCAAAAACATGAGCTTGTACTTGTAAATATTTCTGTATGCACAATTTAATTAGCTGCAATATCCTTTATTACTGGAATATATTTTTATAGATAAATACAAAAATGTGAATATATTTTGAAAACATGCACTCTAAATATCCACTGACACAACAGTGTCAGGATCTGTTTAGGCCAGGACAACTATCTCATATTATTTCTACCCATTGCTTCAACACATTCCAACAGAATGAAGATGGTCTCTCCTATGGAACCATATAATTTATCATCAATAAGAAACTTAAACAACTCACATAACTTAAACAACTGAGCAGTTGCTACTTTTAGAAGATCATATAAAAGACTTTATGTCCTTACCTGTAAAAGTGGTAAAAAGCAATGAACAAAACCTTCTAGTCATTCTGTTGGTCATTTATAACTATAAATGGAAACTATTCAAAGAAAATCTGTTTCTTACAGCTTAATCACTTATAGATATTGTTGATAATATTTTGTACCTTGATGTTTTAGAATAAAAGAGATTTGTTTCCCCACATTACAGTGGTGTTAAGAAAATTAAGAAGTGACAAAAAGGGAAAATGAGAATATATTTCATATTTCACAGAAAAACATTTTAAATGTACTGCCTTCCAAGATAACCTACACACAAATTGTAGACAATACCCAAATCAAGTTTGTTTGTGCACCCTGTGTATGTGTATCTTGTCACTATATTTACATCTGCCTTCCATAGAAGTATTTTTTCATTTTTGTCCTTGAATTAGGACAAAAGTTAGTTGTTTCCTAAGAGTGAAAATAAGCCCAACTTGGCAAAAGAAGCCAACATCTGAAATAAACATATGATTTAACATTTTTATTTACCATAGTAGTAGAAGAAGGATTCTGACATGGTGTTTCAACATTCCTTAATGAAGGAGATCTGCTACCCTGACCACAGGCTGGCCCAGACTGGCAGGAAGCTGTTGCACAGGAAGAAAGGACGCTCTAAAGCATCCTCCAGAGCTTGCCAGATGTTAAGCCATTAAAAAAACGAGGTGTTCAGATGGTAAAGTCCCCAATATTGAATCTCATAAAATAGTTTCTTTGTAGCTGCTTTGTATCCACTCAGTATGCTATATGCTCTACTCTTTCCCTTTCTGTTCAAAGAACTGGAGAACACCTGGCCTCCACTGCCATAAGATGCACATTCTGGTGACCTTTGCCTTCAGGGTCTACACTGGGGAGTCATCTGCAAAAGGCAAAAGTAGCTGCTGTTCATACAATCTTATTTACACAGTGTTTTTGCATGGGGAAGGCTGTGTCCTGAAACAAACCCTCTGTCTGATCTGTTTGGTTTCAGTGTCTCAGCATCCCCAGCATAATGCTCAGGCTTGCCCCTCTTGGAACACTCCTCTACTCTTTGTGAGCAGCACTGGCCAGTTAGGTTCTCCAGGAGACTAAGCACCATAAAACATTTTCATCTTAACCATTTTTTGAGTAGATGCTCTACCTTTCAGTTCCAATGCCCAGTGCCATCCTGAATCTAGTCCTGCTTAATTCTACATGTTTCTTTTGTTTCATAACTGGAGAAAGCAAATGACAAGTTCATGGGTGGAACAGGAGCTGTAAAGAGCACATAAGCATTATTCTAGCAAAGACTTTGTTATCACAAAAAATTGCAGGGGAAAAAAAGGGCTTCAGCAGTCTTATTTAAAATCTAAATCATATTTTCATGCATGGGTTTTTCCTTATTTTTCTGTGACCAGAAGATTAAAAAGCAAGACAATGTGGGTATAGTTAATTCCATTCCTGAAAGTCAATTATTGACTCCATGGCTGGGTTTTATTGAATGCAACAAAAAGAAATAGAAAGAGTAAACAAAATCGGTATGTTATTTTCTTTTAGCTTTGATAACCTCTCACATCTAATTACAAATAAAAGGCTTCTCTGTATCTGTTGTCAAAATTAAAATAATGAATATTTTCTATTTTCTCCCTAGCCCTTTCAGACTTCCTGTGAAACTACAATAGGGTGCTGAAGTTCTGTCTGTCTGGGTGACTTCTTTGCAAATGAAGATGGATGGAGATTTTTCCATTTTAATTATTAAGACCAGCTGCTTTCTAAAAGAGAGAGTGAGTTAGGTTTTTGCAGGTCTTCCAAGCTAATGTATCATCAGAGTTTTAGTGACTTATTAAATAACTCACTAGTCTAAATTTCTACATACAAGACATCTCAGCAATTTAAACAGATGCCATGCAAATGAAAGAAGTCTTCTATCCATCCATCCACATACATTTAGAGATATATGCATGTCTTATAGGAAAGATACTATTTTTTGTCATGTTCTGAAAGTAGATTTTTTTAAGTTCTAAAGAATTTACAACTTTTTTTTTTGCATTTCTTTATCATATTTCCTTAATTGTCACCCTCTACCTTCTTTCCCTGAAAAGACTTTTTGTGATCAAATTTATGTTGACACCACTAAAATTGATTTTGCTGTATGATCTCTACTACTTTTTTCCAAACCCGCTAATTTTTTTCTCAGCTATTTTTGCACAAGCCTTGCTTTGCTTAGAGTGCTCAAGCTCTGTTTAACTACCAGAAAAGTTTGCTAGAACAACAAATTAGCTGATCATCTTCTTGAAAGAGCCCTTCTGCATCTTGATAGACTTCTACCTATCCCTGACTCTCTTGTAGTGAAGCGATACCTAGCTGATATCTGAAATTTCTATGTCGCTGTTTGGAAATCAGACTGAGAATGACACTTTAAACTGTTGTTTTATACTAAGCTGTATTAGCCTGTAAGCTTTTGTTGTTTCTCCTAATATAAAGGTAGTAGTTCAGTTCTCTGTTTCAAAACTTAATAAGTTTTAACAGGTTATATTACAACCCCATAATTGAAAGTGTGCAATGATTCTTAGAAAGGGGTGGTTCATTCCTGTTACAGATAGCCCATGTGCTGGTGTCATAAATGGCCATTTTATAGATGGATAATGTACTATAGTCATAATTCTTTATTGCTGATAGTTATTGCACTAGATCATGACCCTTGGATATTGAGAGTCAGTTTTTAATATCACAACCATTTACAGAGGTTAATGGACTAGGTTTTGCAGCTTTTGACCTTTTGATGGTGAGGGTTAGGAGGTTGCATTTGTGCACTAAACTGCCAGAAAATATCTGTTTGTTTATCTCAGCTATAATAGACATGGTTACTGCTTATAATCAAGAAGCTGAGAACAATGTGACTAGCATGAACTATTTGAACTGCATCTTCTAAAGTACACTTAGCATGAGATTTACAATTCTTATTAATTAGAAAATCAATGTTTATTAACATTAAATCTTTACTATGTTTCACCAACATAAATAAAGTTGAAATTGAATTATGATAGCTAGAAAATATTAGATAACTGTGGCTTTCAATGCAGAACTGTTTTAAGGATCATGATCAGGTTTATGACTTGGCTGGGTTACTTGTAGATGGCTTGCTCAGGTGTTACATTTACTGATCTGAAAGAGCCACAGCAGACTAATCACGAGTGTAAGTTTTCTGGTTGAAGTATATGAACTCTTCTGTTTCAGAAAGCCTTTTTCTTATGCCATAAACTGCCTGCAATGTGAGGCAGCCATTTTAATGCTTCTGCAACAATGAAACAAGCATCAGGTCTGCAGTATCGAGAGCAGCATGGACTATGAAAGTAGAGAACTAAAATTTAGCCCTTTTCCTTTTAGAAGGTAACTTTGTCAATTACTTAGAAATAAAACATGGGAAGAAGGGAAGAAAAAACCCTTAGAAACAAAAGCAGAAGAATACAGTAATTATTCTGATTCAATGTTTCAACAGTATAACTAATGTTAAACACGGGGAATATTAAAGGAGCCTGTCTATATTTACAATAAACTTGCAAAAGTAAGTTGTAATTTGATTGTCTAAAATGCTTATTCAGATGGAGATATTCAAAAAACAGATGGAAAAATATGATGAAACTATGACAGAAAGAAGTGGGAGCACTGAATAGTAGAAGCACAGTAACTTGTCTAAGTTTGAACCAAGACCTGATACACTGACCTAAGATTTCTAAATCCTTGTCAAATTTCTATAATTTCTATAAAAGTTATTTTTCAGAACTAGAGACTTAGAGATTTCATTCATTGTTTCTAGTCAGCAAAACTTCACAGATTCTGATCGTTTTAGCATTATTTTACCACTATTTATTTTTTTAAATATTTTAAATACCAAGTAATTCAGACAGGTCCATAGAAAATTTTTCCAGTTCTAGCCTGAGAGAATTTGTAAAGCTCTTCAACCACAATGGTTTTTTTACACTTATTTATCCTTCTTACAGCTTTTATTCTCCCTTCCCCCTCTTCTTTACTCCCTCTTCTTTGCTACCATAGCAGTGTGGGTGGGAGTGCTGCATTTTGTTTGCTCTGTGATGCTGAATGATTCCAATATAATCAAACTACACTTTTATAGTGTCGCTTTATACCATGCAGCCCAGGGTGCTAACAAAATAATAAAATTAGCAGCTCAGATAATGATGAGCAAGGCAGGTCAAACAAATAATCTTTTAGACCTGGAATTGCAACTGGAATGGTATTAGAGTTGCAAACAGCCAGAGGCAGTGCTGACATATGAGACAGTGTTCAACCAAGCCCCAAGCATAGATATGTGGGGAGTGTTTTGGAGATCTGATCAGGGATGATACTGAGTGCTTCCTGCAGGCCGTGAGAGAGACAAAGTAAATGGAACACAGCCGCAGTAGTGGTACTGACAAGTACTCAGCATCTGGAGGAATTGGACCCCAATGCTCAACCTGAATTTTTATTTGTAATCAGTATTGTGTTTTCAGGTACCTAGGGGCAAGGGTATTTCTACTCTACCTCATCTGTAGTTGATTATCTCATTTTACCTTCAGCTTGACTCCATTTACAATGAAGAAAAAATAGTATCAGTTAACCAAACATTGCTGATGTGATGAACTACTTACACGGATTTCTTTAAAAGGGTCTTTTGGGAGGTAAAAGCCAACAGTGCTTTTGCAGTTTGAAATAATGTAAATTTCCTCTTTTTCAATCAGGTAGCTTGCAAATCTCACAGCACAGGAGGAAGCCTTTCTTATATTATGCAAGTCTAGTCCAAATCTATCAAGAGGCTGCCCTCTAAAAGTGTGGGGAACTCTTTAAGATTTACACCGGTTAGATACAAGTGCTTTTCACTTATAAAATGGGTGATGGTCAGATCGATTAACTACAGTATATAGTACTCAAAGTGATGAAGAAAGACATTGGATGGTCAAATGATTAATGTCAAGCTATCCATTTTGATGTTCTAAATCCTAATTGTGTTTAGCTGTGACCTCCACCCTCATTGCTACCAATATAATTACAGGATCTCATCTAAATTAGTTGGATTAAAGAAAAAAAAAAAAAAAAAAGGAACTTATTGTCTCTAGTTTATCTTCAGAAGATTCTTTTATATCTACACATAGAAAATTATTAAATTCCATTTCTTCCATTTTTTCAGCTGTCTGAAATATGCTCTTAGGAGATAATAGCATTTCATTGCTTAAAGTTACACATTTTTGTTTCTTTCTTTCTCTTTTCCTCTCCTTCTCTCCCTTGTTCGTTGCCTACTCTTTTGTTTGTGCAATGTTCTTTTATCCCGAACAATATAACATTTTAGTTCTTGTAATAAATGCCTTCATGTGAGGCAGTTCAGCTAAGAGAATGTTATTAGACTGTGCTCTCAGGCAGTGCACCTTCACACGATCAATACGGATCCGAGCTTCTGTTCATTCCCTCTTTGCTTAAATTCCCTGCAAATGTGCAAGGGAAGCAGCAGAGGGTGTCATCAATCATGGGCTACTCTGACATGCGCTGAAACCTGACCAATGCTGAGATGTTTTAATAAGGCATCCATTAAAACCCTCAAATAAATTGCAATTTGAAAACAGAACGTAATATAGCCAAGTTTTCCTCATCCATCTTGTGGCATGTCATGTAATGTAATTGCACTGTTAATTTATCCGAGAACTTTCTCTGTACACGGTTTCATTGGCATTGCTTAATTTCCCTGCAGACTCTTGTGTGCTCGTGGAGGTGAATATACATGCATGTGTTGTGCATATATGTATCTGTTTCCACTTTAGGGGGTGATAATGGCTCTGTTTAGCATGGCATTAGCCAGAGAAACAATCAAGGGTTTGAAATGTTTGACATTTTGTCAATGGCTCCTGAGCTTTCTGATATTTCCTAACCAGTTGTTGCCTGGAGCAGGCCCCCCTTTCCGTGTCTTCCCAGCTTGCCATTGGTTTATGCCCCTCAAGAGTGGGATCACTCAGAGCGCCTGTGGATCCCATCAATAAATATTGACAAAAGGGTTGAGGGACCATTTAGGATCACAAAGCAATGGCAGTCAAAACAACACAGTGCTGATTTCTGTTCCTGTGCTTAGGAGGCATACATGAAGTTTTGGCAGGGGCAGGAAAAGTGAGAAGAAGTATGTCAATAGGACAGAATGAAAAAATGCTTGTGTAAAATAATGTCAAAAAATTACATTTAAGTTTCTCTTTTTTACACATAAGTTCTGGGAGGGAAGATACAGGCAGAAGCTCATATAGATTTCTTTGTCTGCCATGCATAAGTCTAAAAATAAAGCTATTCCTCATCTATGGCTGCATCAGCAGTTTCTTTACTTTTATTTATTCTTCTGGGTTTTAGATAATCCTTTATCTCTCTTTGCTGTGGAAAAAACCCACATTCGCAAGTGTAAAGCAAAATATTGCTGCTATGCACAAGCACTCTAAATCTTACCCTCCATTCTAACCTTAATACAAATTAAGGTTTTGTTTGTTTTGGTCAAACATTTTCCTTTTTGGAGTCAATAACTGCCATACTAAAAAAAGTAAATAAACAACCCTCAAAAATAAACCTTAGATTTTTTTTTCAGTACAATGAAATCAAATCAAATGGTAAAAAAAAGCTTTTAAAACTAAAGAAGTCAGAAAAAATACATTTGATTCCTACATTTTGATAATCTATAGCACAATTCACCCAATTTGTAAAGAGCTGCTCCTAAATAGATTTTTTTTCACTTCTGTGTTATCAGTTACATTGCAGACATGTATAGGGACATATTCTGTATCTGGGAAGGTTCAAAAGCTTGGATTTCTGAGTCACTGAGCACCCCAGTTTCTGAATGCCAGAGAAACTACAGGGATCAGTACTGATGATAATAACATCTCAAATGTGCTGTACAAGGTTACTAAGCACGTAATGGGTATTCCAGTCATTGTAGTGTCAGCATCTTAAATCTTTATGGAAGTAATTTTAAATCACTGTGGGGGGGGGGGGGGGGAACCCTAAAAGTTTTAACTTTTCAAGCATCTGATTCCGTTTTTTTATTTAAGAGTTCAGGCATCAGTGTACTGCCTTTAAAAATGGACATGAGGCAATATTGCTGCAACCCCTCACAAAGGCTTCTTTCCATGGTGATGTTCAAAGAACTGAAAAAAGACATGTCACTAAGGCCCAGAGAATCAATTAATATTGTTTTCAGCCACAATGTCTCGTACAGACGGCATTCATAAAAGTGTGGAAATACCTGCAGAAAAATACATCTGCCTAATTTTTTACCATTTTTTCCATAAAATTGTTGTAAATTCAAATTAGGTGAACATATCACTTCCAGGAGATTCTGTTTTGCTAATTTTCTCCCTTATAAGCCAGATTTTTAATTCTTTGTTTCTGTTTAACCAGCCTTAAGATCAACACTGCAGTTATATGAAGGATTTGGTGAGGTGCTCAATCAATTCTACAGTAATCATCCCTGAAATCCTAGTTTTGATATAAAAATTATGGCATTGTAATCATCCTGATTAATCATTGTTTCACTTATGCCCTCTTTTTATGTTTAACATTCCTAAGACTGCAAATATTACAGATGAGAAAAATTAACAGAGATCTATTAGCAGTGCTTTGTTTAGATGTGTAGGTAAAAAACGACATTTTTTATATATATACATAGAATTAATGAAATATTAATGCACTGAGAACACTGAATTCAGTTCTGTCAGTCTACTTTAAGGAGAAGAAATGAATATGAGTCTTAAAATGATATAAAAAAAAACAACATAAAATAGAAATGTGCTTGTTAAATAAAATTAAACAGAGTTTATGTGTCTGTTTCACGGGCACTGGGCATGATTCCGCATTCCCTAAGGATACTATACATCACTTTGCTAGTGTAAAGGGAGCATAAATCATATTTACAGTTACTTCATGGCTGTTTTATACTGCCAGAGTCATGTAAAACAGTGCAAGTGTAAATGAAGTTTGAAATAAAAGGAAATGCAAAAAAATTCTGTAAGCACAGGTAAAGCACAAAAGGCACACTCATGTATTTCTGGTACTTGGAACTACAGCCATTATGGAAATCAATGGAGTGATTATTTAGTTTCTTTCTTAGGAAACACAGGAACATTTAAAGAAAAAGGGCTTGACTGTTGAGTCCGCTGTGGCCTGCCCCATTTAACCCTGTGATGTTTTTAAAGGAACTGATTTGTTTTACTTTTTGATTTCCTTTCTCTGAGCTCTTTCTTGAACTGATTTATAATTCTTGAATCTATTGCTGCCTTCAGCAATGTGTTCCATAATTCAGCTACCCTTTGTGTAATTAAATTCTGTTTGAATTGCTTATAGGCTTGTACTGCTTGTAAGCTTTCCATCCGGGATCTCTTGTTTCTGAGTTACTAAAATTGCACCCAGTATACCAGGAATAATGTAGTTTGGCTACTAAAATACCTGTGTCTGAATTCAGACTGAATCTCAGTTAAGAAGGCAAGAAAAATCTCTGCAAAATTACATCTGAATTTTGGTCCTTAGAATTTTCCAGTGTTGGTATGTGACAGCTAAAATCTATGGAGATAAAATATGTGACACTATAAACAGTCCATAAAAAATAAAATTTCAATTCTGGTCTGACAGCCTTTCCCATATTTTCTTAACAATTCCTCAGTCCAAATTTGAATATGCCTCAGTGTTAAAAATTCCCATTTGTGCTATTTATAATATGCATTTTTATATGCTTTTCCAATGCCCTGATAGTTATGTGTCTCTTAAAGGAGCGGGTTTCTTCCGTCTCCTCCTCCCCCCTTCACTTTGGGAAAAAAACTCAGGAAAATATGCCAGTAAACCAACATGACCACATGCAGTGATATTTTCAAGAAAACCTCAGGAGAAAAGCATTTCTATTTCATAGCATAAATCTGAGCTCTTGGCCAGCCTTCCGTTTGCAAGTCGCCTGCACAACTCTCATGCTAATTCTCCACCAAACCTCCAGTTTTATGAAAGCTATATTTTATCTGTTTGGTTCTTTGCAATCACATGAGAGTTGAAAAAGGAATATTAGCACCACTCACATTTTATAGTGGGAGTCACAGTACTTGGTTGACCCCTTTTTCAGGTCCTATTGAATTTCCTATACAAAGGAAATGAAAATGTTTTATATTTGATACAGCAGCATATAACAAGAGGTTTAGTTATTACACATAGAGCTGCAATTTTCTGCCTTTTGTTTCAGTTTTCTGATCAGAAATTTCTAAGCACAATGTTTGTTGGGGTTTTTTTAATGTTGAGTCTTGAGACACAAGGAACAAGGAGCGCTGTCATACGTACGCAATTTACTCTGAGCAGGTAACAGGGAAATCAGAGAATACAGGCACTGTGTACAACACTTTATGTTATTTGACTCCAAACCTCAGTTAAAATGTATTTGGGATACCTTTTCAGTGTTGTCTCGTTACTGTAGAGCTCTTCACAAATAGGTAAAATAATTAGTGTTAAATTATCCTGCTCCCTTCACTTACCTGCCTTTTTCCACCTACTCTGGGAGGAGTTTGAGTTTTGGGGCAATTTTGTCCCCAGAATCATCTCTTCTAGTCTGTTAATCTGTATTTCTCCGCCAGTTACAAAAAAACCTATAAAAAACTTAAATTACACCTGTATAAAACAGAATTAAATTCTACTTTGTGTGGCGAGGAAGCAAAGCATAATTCCTCATAAGGAATTTAATACTGATGCAACAAAGTCACTGTTAGGACATAATTTAGATTGCTTAAAACCTCTGACTGTGAAATAAAAAACCAAAAGTGTGAAATTTTAATTTGGGGAATTAAGCCATCAGTTTCAATGGGTCAGGATTTCAATCAGAGTACTTGAAAGGTCAAATATTTGGCAAGCCTCAAATAGATAGTCAGCTATGTGGGCAGACAGGGCTATTGCACCCCGAGTGAAAGAATCCATATTTGGGACAAAAATATACTACAAATTCTTATCTCATGTCCTTGCTTGCAAAAGGAGTCCGAACAATTCCAATGGGAAATGGCTAGGTTCTTGGCTCAATTATTACATTAGTGATAAATGAAGACAAGGATTTACAACAGATTAAATTGTTGAACAATGTCAGATACATGCTCAAGAAGACATTACAGGTAAAGTCTTAAAGTTAAAATAAAGTCTAGCTGAATGAAACCTCACTTCTGACAGATGCTATGAGCACTTGTAATAAAAATTGAGGAAACAGGAGTCACATATCTTCAAGAATAAATAGGAAATTATAATAACAGAGACAAAACCAAGCTCATGGCAGGAAAATTTAAAATATCACAAAATAGAACTAAGATTAAAAGTCGTCTCTTGGGTGTTTTTGGTTTGTTGGTTGCTTTGTTTGGTTTTGTTTTTTCATTGTTTGGGTTTTTTTTCTTAAAGCAAAAAGCACTAGTGTGACTAACAGCTTACATGCAGAATTTTCAGTTCAACATTATTTGAAATCCTGGAATTAGGATTTTCTTGCAAAATTTGATGTCTTTCTGTGGTGTTTTACTTATAAGCAAACAAATTTTCCAGGTTTTCTTGTTACAAGAAAATTACAATATACCGAATGCAAGAAAAGTTATCCCTTCATTTTTATTAGCTTTTATTTGGTATTTGATTTGTTGGGGTTTTTTTCAATCCTTCTGTGCTTGGTGTCAGCATGGATGTGTCCCTGGTTTGACATCACTGGTGTAATGGGGGGAGCCCTGCAGCTGTGACTACTGACTTTGGGAGCCCACACCACAGCCCTGGTGCTGCTGGAGTGTTTGGTTCAGACTTGGTGCTCCTCACACTGAATTGAATCCTTATCCATGCGTATATCGAATTTTTATCTGTACACTTACCCCCATGTTAATGATTACAATCATTTGTTGGGTTCTGTATTGTTCCTTTGACTTGCAAAATGATGAAAACACACGGGTGAAAATGAGAGGAATCCAGGTCATGTGAGCAGTGCAGAAAAGCAAGACTGAGAGTTGTATAAAGATACACTCAAACATTGGCAACTCTTAGGAATGCCTTTTTTAACAGACCATAATGAAAATTTGAAACTAAAAATCAGTGGTTTTGGGGGATTGTTTTCTGCAGTTTTGCTTCAGACCTATTTGAAAGAAATAACAAAGCTTTTTTTTTTTTTTAAATAGGGTTTTTCTGTCTCTAATAGTAAGCCACTGTCACCAGGAGGAAACAAAGCTTTTTGTTGGTCAAGACTATTCCTAACAAGTTCATAAATTTGCAAGGAACCGAACCATGTTTTTTTTCATAATTATCTTTTAGTGATAGAAGATCTTACTAACTTTCTTTCTCAATATGTTGAAGGCAAGAAACATAAATTATGTAGATACTGAATAAGAACTTGCCATTCTAACAGAAGCACCACACTTCACCTTTCTGCCCCTAATTTCATGGGCAAACAAAAGCAATCCGCTGTTGAAGATATTGAAGCTCATGAACTGAGCTGGGGAAACTGCTCCCCACTGTACAAGTTATTTAAGGGCAAGAAGTGAGAAAAAGGTAATTTGAGCTGCAAAAAACAAATTGGGAAGGGAGAGAAAACATTGAAATTTTATGAAGAGTGATGGAGTTAAATATTTCTAGGGAATATTTTTTTAATAACTTCCTGGAGGTAATAAAGTAGTGGAATAGTCTCCTCAGGTCCTTCTCTTGTTTGGGGTAGCTAAGCAGTGTATGTAGAACTGTCATCCATTCATTTTCACTGGCAGCAGTTATAACAACATGTCCATCACAGCTGGATTGTTTTTATTTGCTATTCACAGGCAGTTCTGCAGGAGAGAGTTTACAACGTCAGGGCCTGATCTATGGTGTACAAGTTGGACCAAATGGGTGATAAACTAAATGTGAATCCATGTAAGCAAAGTAATATATTTTTGTATATACTGTAGCTTCTCTGACAACATTGGTTTTATTGTAAGACAAACAGATACAGATTAGTAGGAAAGACAACCTGCTCCACTCTTAAGGAGATTTTGCTTTCCTTCCTTAACATTTACTTCTGATGAAAATAAAGACAATTCACAATGTGACTACATGGACAGCACACAGAGACTTAAGCCTACTGGAGCAAGAATAAAGCTGATTTTCAGGCCCGATTTTTTTTTGTGTGTAGCAAATACAAATTCCAATGTTACGTGGTGATTGCTGTCACCTACTATTTCCTTACACCTTTCAATAAAGAGGCCATCTGCTGCATCTGCTCAAGATCCTGAAGAAGCTGAGTGCAGCTGCCTGACTAGGGAATATGTGAACTTTCAACTGCCTTGTACTGCCTTCTTGGTCAACAACATTCAGTATTGTTGCTGATGTATGAGAAAGTGAAAATTGCTTGCTCTCAAAGACTTTAATCAGAAGGCACGTCTTGGTCTTCAGCTGTAATTTCTTGTCTAAAACAATGTCACTCATATGACACGCAGTAATTTCTGGATCAAATCTAACATTTCCTTTGAAATCTTTTAGGAAGGTATTCAACCTTGACATAAAAGCTACATGGCATAGAGTGCATCACTGAGAATCCACCTCAGGAAAGCATTCAATATTATGGGAGATTTATTTTACCTTCAATAGCTCTGTATCTGTTGATACAATCCTGCATAATCTCAGTTCTCTATAAAATTGTCACTATATTTTTTTGTATACAGAAAATCAGTGACTTTAAATTGTTAAATCCATTAAAGTGCAGGGAAACATTTGTCTTATAGCTCACATAAGTGAGTGGAAAAAAAAAAAAAAGTAACTAACTATCTATTAAATACCAGTATAATCTTTGAAGTGTGATCCTTCAAAATAGGATGTAGACACCACATTCAAGATAAATTAATGCCTTTAATGGTGTCAGGTTTACAGAGGAAATGGATGCAAGTATTTTGCCAAAAACAACACAGATGACTCAGAGACATGTTGAGGAAAATAGAGATCACTTGTCCTAAGGATTTTTGGTCTTGTTTTAGACCTTCTATCTAGGAAATAAAATTACACTTAATAGATACAACAAAACTTGTGAAGTATACAGGTTTTAATCCAAGGACGTTTTTGTGGGATTTTTGTTAAAATTTTTTATGTGCCAAAGATTAGAACTTGGTTTCTGATGAAAAATACTGCACTTGATTCAAAACTTTAAAATAGTTAGCAGCAGCAAGCCAGTCTTTCCAATCTTAGCATCACAGTCCATCATGTAACCAAAAAGCAACAATTCTAAAACAAAGTAAAAAACTGGGTAGAAATCTTTTTGTATGAGACACTGAATGTAGTGATCCATTGCTAAATGTGTCTGTCTACTGCATGTATTCATTAATATCTGTAGCACTGCAGCCCTGTAAAACATTAGATTATTTTGTATTAAGCACAATGTAAATATGGATAAAAAAGACAGCTCTTGCCCCAGAGGACATATTTGTAAAGCAGCAGCAGATTGCCTACATGAAGCCCAGCAGAAGAGTTTGGGGAAGCAATTTCACATACTCCCAGTTCTCATAAACTGTGCCCCAATAAGCCATCTAATGTATGGGAAGTTTGCTCTTAAACACAGATGTCTTCAGATTTATGTTCACCACACATAAAACTTATTAGTTATGTTTTCTTCAAGGCAAATGATTTTTCAATAGCAAAACTATTTTTAAGAGGTACTGAAGTTCATTCATTAGCAATCACATCCAATTGATACCTATCATGCTCTAAAAGAAGGTAGAAATTTCTAGTGGTATAGAAACTAAGCCAGTAAATAATGAATAACAAATAAATAAATAAGAATGTCAAGTATAGCTCATGTGGAACAATTCTAAGGAAACTTGTGAGTTTTTCAACCTTTGGGGGAATACTTTCCTCATTTAAAAAATTTCCATAGAAAGTGTTATATGTAAATTGGAAGTCTAACTGAATAAATCTAGATGTAAGCTAGAATAGGAAGTGATGCAATTTTGTTCAATTTTTGCCTTAAAAACTGCAAAGGAAACTCCAATTACACTGTGAAGATATTTGTAAAAGTCCTGAAACTTATTGGACTAATACATGTAGACATTTTCTTCCATGCTTCTGAATTGATTCAGTTCAAGGAAATGCAGTACAGTTAGCATTCAACTTTAATTGCAATGAGGTGACAACATACTGGGTAATGAGTTGTTTATGAGTTGTAGATGTGTTTACAATGAGTTGACAATGTGTTGGATAAAGTGTTCTTCTAAAGTTGTAGATCTATTTACAGTGAGCAGTGGGGGAATGTTCATTAGTTGTCGATTTGTTTGTTTACATTGTTTTCGATTTGCAATTGCTATAAAACAAATCCCAGGCTGATGAAGGATGATTGTTTGTGCGCTTTAATGATTTACTGTAGTAGCTTGTCTGAAAAAGTACTTAACTCTGCTTCATCTGTCAGTTCTCACTGCAAAAGCTCCCAGTCACAATAGTTTTATTAGCACAGCATGGGCCATTTGTAAGAACATTACGCATCTAGAAAATATTAGTGCTTTCCTGTTCAGTCTGTTGTATTTTGGCTGGCTGAGCTGAACAGAATTTCTTCTGCTCTGTACAAGTTTATATCTTTTAATATGTTTAAGACATTCACTTGAAGCTGTACTTATAGCATCCCTGGAAATACTTTCCCTCATATGTCTTAAGAAAGGTCACATGCTTAAAAATTAAATTGTCCTTTATCTCACTGCTGCTACCTTCTCAAAAACAATTAAAAAATATAAAAATAAAAACATCTACCATCAGGTTATGCTGGGTTAAATGACATGAAGAAAAACAAATATACATTGGAGTATACTTGTTTTTAGGTTACAGAAAATCTTTCAGCAGTTTTCAACAATTTGGCAAAATAAATATGACAATATACTTTGTTACCTCAGTGTATATCAATACTTTTTGTTCAGAACAGATCCAAAAAGGAATTTTTGACTGTTTTGTGGCTGCACTAGCTTTTCCCAATTACTAGTCCTTGGTCCAGAACAAACATGGGTTTCTTCTTTACTTCCCAAGAACATTGTATGACACATACCCTCCCTCTCATCTTCCCTTGCTGTGCATTTTTAAAGTATGCATTTTTGACTAAGTTTTTGCAACTCATCTTATCATGGGTTTCTTCAATATTCAAACACATTACATCCTCAATTGCCTGCAAAAAAAAGCTCCCAAATAAGCTGATAAAGGAGTCTAAAAGATGTTAGAGACTTGGATTACATTGCTGTGCAGAAAACCTGCTCTACCCAGGCAAAGTGAACAACTTCTGAAATTTACCAAAACGTGATTTTTAATGTCCTGAATAATACAAATATTAGTCCAAATAATCTATAAATCCCACAAAATCCAGACATCTGATAAAATCTCTGAAATCTTAAACACATTAGAGAGATACAGAAAGCAAAAAGGCCAAATATATAACATTTAGAAATGGTACATTGTTGGCTATAAAAATGAATGCATTACCAGTGTCCTGACTTTTTATCTTTCTTCAACATTATGCCCTGTCCTTATAATGTCCTTATCATTAGTTTGTAATTAGAAATTCAGTTATTTGGAATTTATCTGCTGTAATTCTCAATACTTTTTCCCACAGTGATCATGCACAAAGAATGAAAGCTATAATTGCAGGGAGAGGTGCTGGCTCCCAGACATTCCACTCTTTGGGGAGTAAGGTTTTGCCAGCTGAGGGAAGGAGAAAGAGAAGATTAATAAAAACACTAGCTAGACTCTCCCATAATTTTGTCCCACAAAACCAGAAGTGGCCAAACAGCTAATCCAGCTACATTTCTGTTCTGCCTGAGCTTTCCTAACATGAGTTGTGATGTTCATGCACTGAAGCTGGGGGGCTGACAAGCAGGGACAGTGTCTCCACAAGAACTTTCTGTGCACAGCTCAATATGGCTATGGACCTCAGCTGGCTTTGTGATCTAAATTCTTAGCCTTTTTGAGAAGAACAAAAGAAAGGGAGATCAGTGGGAAATTAAAAAAGGAAAAGCTAATTGTCCCCAAGCGGAAATTTTCTTAGGTATTTCAGCAACCAGAGCTTGTCCTTTCCTGTGAAGAACCTCAGCTTTAAGAGTCCTTGTTGAAGCAGTATTAAGCCTACATTTTTGTATCCCATGAAAAAACTATGCCTCTCTAGAACTCAGATACACTCTGTGAAGTGAAACTTCGCAGTATGTCTTTCTATCTAGGATAAAGATCAATGCTGAATTGAATAAACTTTTTTATTAGGTTTTTGAGGCAGATTAGCATTGTAAGACAGGTATATGTGCATTATCTTTCACAAGCACAGTATTTAAATCTAAAATATATATTTTTTTATGCCACTAGATCACGTTATACCACATTTATACTATAATAAGACATTTTTCCACAATATTTATTTTAAAAATCCCAGTTTTATATAAATAATTTTACTTTTTAAAAAATGTCCCTTTATATGTAATACTTTATCTGTCACGTTTTATTTTTTCAGTTACTCATTATTTTGTTAGTGGTACTAATTCTAATTGCAGGAAATGGAAAATATTACTGCAAAATCAGCTGCTAAGGCTGAAAAACCTAGTTCAGGATTATTTTCTCTCACTGGGAAATATTTCAACATATAAGGCCAGGTTGGATGGGGGGTTCTGTGCAATCTGGTCTAGTGGAAGGTGTCCCTGCCCATGGCAGAGGGTTGGAGCTAGATGATCTTCAAGGTTCAAAACATTCTAACCCAAGCCATTCTATCATGCTTTCTAAGCTTTTCATATTAAAACATTCTCTAAGCATATTTCATATGCTTTCTTACTTTTCATATTAGTAAATAAACAAATAAATAAGGAAATAAAGCAGATTTTTATGACAGACAAGTAGGGGATAATTTTCTAGACCATGAATGGAAGACACTCAGAAAAATACCATTAACAAATAATTAGAGCTGTAGGTATGCATCCATTCACATTGCTTTTGTAAGTATACCCCAGGATGAATAATTTTTGTATGTACAGTAAGTTCACAGCTGATGCTTTATTGTCCACTGAGCCATCTTTTTCCTCATCTGGGAAATTAGCTATGCACATGTTTTTACATCAAGAGGAAAGGTAGTGTTCTTATTTACCAATGTGCAGTACTATAAAACTTTGAAAAGAATTTTAATGATATTTGCAAATTAGTTGAGTCTAAAACTCACCTAGCAGCAAAGAATACAGAGAAGGTAATAGAGAAACTGCTGTTCATGTAATTTTCATAGCTTCTTACATATTCATGTTCCAAAAGGATTTCTTTCACAGAAGCTCATGCTCATCTAACCAGACACTTTGTAAGTAAAAATGCATGAAATTTAAACCAGCTTTTCATATGGACATTTTTTTATGGCTGAGTGTTTTAGCAATCCAGCAATGGTAGACACCTATAAATGTATAATGTGATGGATTAGATTGTAATGCAGTCTGGATGCATATGGAGGTGGTGTTTGCCCTTCAGTGCAAATCCATTTTAATGTCACAAAGGCTTCATTGGAATTAATAGTGCATTGTCCAAGCAATAAGTAACATGTTGCAGTAGTTTTTTCCTTTGAAGAATAATCCAAATCTTGCTCCTAATTATAACAATTATGACAAAGGATAAAGCTTCCCTTCTTACAAGGAAATACTAAGAAAATCAAAATATCAGTGATTCGGATGGGTTTGGATTCCTGGTTCAAATCTGGTTTTAAAATAGGAATCTTAAAGAATTTGTTGAAGAAGATTTGGTCTTTTCATGATTTGTCAAGGCACATTGTAAAACCAGCAACAGAGCTGCACTTTAGACAGACATGCATGAATTTGGGGCATGTCAACCTGGGGAACTTGGGAAAGTTAAAACCAAAATAGCTGAAAGGTGTGAATGTAAAGCTTGTTATGTAAAGTGCTTTACCGTTCTGTGTGAATATGCTCCCTGAAATCCAAAATCCTTTTGAAGCCTTTCAGCAGTGAGACCACCTTGTTTCTCTGCAGGATTCAAAGTCACTTTAAACTGAGGTCTACATTCATATGTTTAGGCATCTCAGTCTAGCTTTACTTAGGATGCTTTCTGGTAAGTGCATCCTAAGTTTAAACCTTACATTAGAAATTATTTTTAATAGGGAAAAAAGCGTCCAGGATTGGTTTCACATCTGTGTGACCTATATATGCTTTTAGATAATTCATGTGTTTAAAATTAAATATTATGCTACATTCCAATGAACCTAAGAAAATCTTAGTGGGCCCCTCAGGATAAAAAGTAATAGAGTGACATCCCTTGTGATGTCTTCACCAAAAAACAGTGCACAAGCAAGTCTCCTAAATGACTCAATATTGTTGGTATCAAACATTCTGAAAATAAAAGTTCCTGGTCTTTCTCAAATTCTCAAAAATTGTTAACAAGACATTTTAAAATATAAAAAGCCTTCTATTTTTTCAGCATTCTGGTTTTAATTTTGAAGTTATTTTCTAAGATGGTAAAAGTCTTGTTTCAAAACCAAAAAAAAATTAATAATTTAATTTTGCAAAATACTTATATTTGAATTCCTTGTGGCTAAAAGTCTCATAACAATAAGCCACTAAAAAAAAAATCCTCCACAGATATTTAGATTAGATTTTGTCTAATCTAATTACTGATTGGCCATTTATTTTTATTTGATCCAAGTTTTTCCCAGAATCTCATACATGTAACATTTGGAAAAGCCAAAAATTTCAATTTTTAAGAAAGGTTATTCTGGGATATGGAGAGAATTTTCCATTACAGTTGTCATGGTTTAAGCCCAGCCAGCCACCAAGCATCAAGTACCTCACAGAATCAGAAGGGTAAAAGCCAGAAAACACATGGGCTGAGATGCAGGCTGTTTAGAAGGGAGAGCAGAAGCCAAGCAGACGGGCAAAGCAACACAAGGAATGCATTCAGCACTTGCCATGGGCAGGCAGGTGTTCAGCCATCCCCAGGAGAGCAGGGACCCACCAGGGCTGATCATTACAAGAACCATCACACCAAATGTCCCCTCCTTCCTCCTTCTTGCCCTCACTTTGTGGACTGAGCATGATGCCAGACACTGTGGAATGTCCCTGTGGTCACCTGGGGTCACCTGTCCCAGCTGTGTCTCCTCCCAACCTCCCACCCACCCCCAGTCTCCTCACCAGCCTGGCAGTACGAGAGCAGAAAAGGCCTTGGCTCTGCTAAGCCCTGCTCAGCTGTAACAAAACATCTCTATATATCAACTCCCTGCTCAGAACAAATCCAAATTACAGCCCCACACTAGCTACTGTGAAGGAAGTTAACTCTATCCCAGCCAAAACCAGCAAAAACATAAAGTCACAGATGGACAAGAATGCTAATATAACGGTAAAAATGCAATGTATGCATTCAGATTGCAAAGACTGATTGACAATGAATATTTTAAATCCTTTTTTACTAACTTTTCAATCTTAAAAAAGTAAATTTCTGCAGTACTTCGTTAGTTATTGAAAATCTTTTTTTTTTTTTTTTTTCCCAACACAAACCGTTTCAAAATACAAGTTATATTCAAGCTGTCTGTCAAGTAATATTGTGAGTGCCAACAAGATATTTTCCTCTCTTTTCTAATTGGGTAACACAGCTAATTACTGTTGTCTGTGGAATCATGTTTGATTGGCAGCTTGAATGTAAACAGAAACCATAATTTCAGATGATATTGTATAAACATTTGGATAGGGATGTGCAAGCATTTCTCCTCAACTAAGAGAAAAGTATATCTTAGATAATAAAAGTTACCTGTACATCATAGTTATCTATCTCTGATAAAAATTCTTTCAAAATATATTAATTCCTGCCAAATGCCAAGAATAGTTTCCAAAAAATTTTTGGCAATCTATTTATCAAAAAAATTGGAAATGTAATTATAAATTACACAGAAAATATGAAAAATGAGTGTCACAGTAATGTAGTCTTTGGATACACTTTAATACCCTTCTAGAATTAGGTCTATAAAAAGTTAAGGAAACAGAGATATAGTCCATAGTAAAAAAGTATAACAATAAGAGGATGTTAAAGCTAAGTTTGAAATTATCTTCTAAAATACTGTACACGAATTAATTTCAGAAAGACTAGGATTATTGATGGAAGGGACCTGTGTCATGAATATTAACAATATGTCAGATTTCACAATTGTACTGCAGAATTCTCACTCCAAGTTTCCTTCATAATAATTTTTGATCTTAAAAAAAGAAAAAAAGAAAATTGAGTGCGTTAGATAGATAGATAGATAGATAGATAGATAGATAGATAGATAGATAGATAGACAGATAGACAAAAATACACAGGTCAAAAGACAAAATACTTGGAACTGAAGAAGGAGGAGGAGATTGAGTCCTGATTTTTTCCTGAAAATTTTATCCAGGACATTAGAAGCAGAACAATACAAAAATCAATCCAAGGGATAAATATCTGCCTGAAACATTTATTTAGCAAATAGATGTCTTTACTTCCTTCATGCTTATTTTAACTAGTATTTTACCAAGTTAGCTTAACTTCTGTTCCTCAGATTCACAGATATTTATTTGAATGCATGTATTTAATTTAATGAAGGATTTTTTAGAACGTTCAGAATTCACATTAAATCATTGAAATTCCTGCTGGACAATTCTAACTGGTTCAAAATGTAACTATTAGTGGTAACTAAGAAACTGTTAAAATGCTGAGTTCTTTTCAAGAAGAAACTTGCATACTTTCCCAATTCTGACTATTTTATACTATTTGTTGTTTCCACCAAAAACACCCAGTAAGAAAATTTTGTATAGTTTACTGTCAGGACTTTTTGTTCATGAAACTGACCTCTCTAAATTTCATATATGAAGAAAAGAAGGGGGGAAAACTTATATAATTTAAATTGTTTCAGGAAAAGCCCTTCCTATACATAAAATATTTCGAAAACCCCTCAAAATGAAATATAATGGCAATCCCAAACGAAGTCCAGTTCTCCTGAAATTTTCTTTTTCAAAGAGAAAAACATCATTATGAAATGCTTGGTTGAATCCAGCAAAATATGGAAGCTGAAGTTGCCAGTTAGAATGTTAAGCAGCAATATTTTTGTTAAAATCTCTTCATTGAAGCTAGTTCTAAAGGTTCTGCCTGATTGCTATGAGACATTATTTTTCCAGAGCTGAGAGATGCTATGCCTTGCACTCTGTGCTTCACTGGGACAACAATGATCTAGAATATCAGGCATTGTCTCTTGAAAGACATCATTTGGGAGCAATGACATCTGGCAGTAAATGATGCAAAACATGACTTTATGTGACAATTCAGGCATTGAATGGTGTATTACTTTGAATGGCAATTGTAGTACTGAGTGTTTTCTGTTCGTGAAAATTTTGAGAAGCCAAGATACTGCAGAATACTGCGTGATTTATCCCTTGTGCCTTCTCTCCTTTGAGCCTGGCTGAATAGTTCTATCTGAACTGAAGTCCTTGATTTATTCACAAAGTAGGGAGCTCTCACATTGAATTATTCTCTGTGGCCTGTAATAATCGCTTGAATTCTGGCAGAATTTGTACTACAAAAACCCAGCAATTGTGGTTGTCTTATGTGTAAATGACCATTTGCTTTTGTAATAAATGTTCTGCATATGGAAAATTATACATATGTTCTTTTGATTGCTGTACATTAAAATGGAACATTTTTTCACAAATTAAATATTCAGCTACCTACTGTTCACTTCTGAAAGGACAAACCTTGGCTTTACTGTGAATCAATACCATCTCATTACACAAACCTTTTAAAAGTTTGTGTCATGTACTATTGTTTTGTCTAATTATTTTGCTATGGATAGGTTCGTCTCCTGATTTTGAATATTTATGACACTGTGTAGCTTTATATTTTTTTTAGCTTCATGCATATGTTTAGTATACTGACCTAGATGGAATTGCTGGAAATTGAATTAAAATGTGAATTTATGGAAAAAACCAAACAAATTTATTAAGGGCCGACAATTCATTACATAACAACTCAGCTGAGCAACAGAAATTAACGTGATATATCTGCTAAGAAGTGAATCTGCTTTCATGACTGGAGACTGATAGCTCAGCAGGAGGAGGAAGCACATGGGAACAGCTCGCTCACAACAGGCAGCAGCAGCTGGTACACAGCAGCTAAGGAGATTGCAGGGGTTTCCCACCACAATGTGCAGAACAGAACCATGAGCACCTAATCTGCAAAATACCTCCTAAGCATAGACTCACAGGGAGATCTCAGACCTAAAAAAAACACTACCCTTATTTGGAAAGGTTTTTCTCTGTAAAAAAATCTTAAGCATATCACAGAGTGCACAGTCCTGACCTGCTCTGAAAAAGAGCCAAAGCCCTCTTTCATTCTCATATAAGATGTTTGTCCATTTGTCAGCAGTATGTTTGACCAGAGATTTGGGTACTACTATATGCAAACTAATTGTTAAAAAAAATGCAGCATAGAAAAGGAAATTAAATTCCAGTTTTTCACACTATTAAATTCACTGACTTCTAGGACAACAGCTACAGGTCATCATCTGCTATTTTTGCATAAAAGCTTCTTACTGATTTTATTAAACATTGAAAAGAATTTAAAAATGCAAGGTAAATTGTGTATTGATACTTAAAAAAAGAATGAACTTTGCCATATTACTAATAAAATTTTACTTGATGTGTGATTTGTATTTCAGATAAGGTTTATGTTAGGATATATCTTGCTTTTCGATTTAATTGTAATTGATGTGTATATCAACAGGAGACATATCCTCAATATGGATATTCTATTCTCTTCCACAAACCCTTCCTTATCTGTACAGTACCTCAGAATTTCTTTTTACACACAAATATTAATACAGATTCTACCAGAACTGATTTTCTTCATGGTATAAAAAAGGACCATTTGGAGGGGCTAAGTGACATCGTATTACCCCATGTAGTAAATATTTACTGCAAAGTGAGCTGACCAGTACTGACACTAGAGTAAATAAAAGGGAGACAATTCAGTGAACCTTGCAGCATATGAAAGGGGAAATTTTTAGAACGCAAAGTTAGACCTTGCTAACTGAAAAGAAGACTGAGGGCTGATGAATGCATATAAGTTTCACAGGTACAAGTGTAGGTCAGTTGGCTGTATGCTTACGTCTTTTAATCTTCAACAATCCTATTAAAAGTAGAAGCAGAGAAGTTAAACATATATTGCTGAAACTCATCATGTTTAAAATCTACAGAACAGAAAGGAAAGGTTTAGTCTCAAACAGATTTACTTATATTCTTAAACATTTGGCACTACTTCTTTATCAAATGAATTGTATTTTTCTTTCTGAAGGAAGATAAAACCAAAGAATACATTTGGAAACCATTTTTGATTTATCATCTAGGAACCTTCCAACATCAGACACTCTCTTAACAAGACACTGCATAAAATATACCAGCATTATACCACTATACCTACCTCCATTACCAAAAAAAAAAAATATTAAAGATGTTATGCTTTGGAAATACAAAACATTTAATTAGAAATCATCAAGTCAACCAATGAAAACTTTTCTTTTATATGCATCTTCTCTATTTGTGAACTGATTAGTATTTGTTAGTTAAAATACCCCAAACCCAAACTAATTTTTCAAGTATTTTTTTTCTGCACATGATACTTAGTCAAACATGAGTTCTGAGCATTGAACAACCCATAGACAAACAGTTAAATTAAGGTCATGTAATATTGAAGGAAATAATTCAACAGAATGTCAAAGAAAATTATTTACTCCTAAACATAAAGTAAGATTGAAGTTGCTGTCTGGCTAACTTAACTATTTGAGCTATTTCTTTAGTAAGCATATTTTTATAAGTAGTAGTATGTAATACAATTTTTTTCATTGTACTTGGTCACATATCACCTTTTCCTTTCATCATTATGTTTGGAAAATTGCTTATTGGAATAGTCACGGAAGTTAAAGGAAAACAAAATTTTCTGTGATCTTTTATTATCTAAAGAGAAATTGTTTTAGAGCATTGTTTCATCTTGCAGACAGCAACAAAATACCCAATGATAGGTAGAAGTAGGTAAAGCCCAAACTGGAAATAAAAGGTAATTTTTGATGGTGAGGACAATTAACTACTGCAACAATTTTTCAAGTGATGCAATAATCTTTTTCATCACTTGGAATCTTTAAACCAAGATGGGTGGGTTTCCAAAAGACAATCTGTTATGCCTCTGTGGGTTACTGTCTGCTTTGGTAAAACCAAATGAAATCTCTGATCTTCCTTGTGCAAGACAGGCAACATTGTAATGGCACCTTCAAAATACATTAGGCTTTTAAAATTCAAACTAATATTAACAGGTCTTTTAAAAAAAATATTTCTGTATTCTGGTCTAAAAATGGCTGTCATGTTTGTGATATTGATAGAAGCAGCATTCAAACACCAGCATTTTCTTTGTTACTATCACTCAAATGTCAAATGGGGAGTGGCCTCTGCCTTCTGCCTTGTTGTTGTATCAGCCACAGGTAATTTGTAAATAACAGTGACTGGGTATGCCAAAGTTTGTCCTTGTAACAAAAAAGAGACAGCTGAAGAAAGGAGGCAGGGGAACTTCTGCACCATCAGTGCCAGTTTGGGGATCTGTCGGTGTCAAATTATCATTTCCATTTTGTCTTGTGATTGTAACTTTCATTGTGAATTAGAGCATTGGTTCTGCAGCAGCCTCTTGACACATAGTGAGGGAATCATGACAGTGTGTGACAGAGCAATCAGCAGCTGAGCTGAACCAGGACTGAGGGGCTGCTCTGGACTAGAGCAGTGACATCCAGACTGTCAGAGCCACTAACAGCAGCTGTTAATGGTAACAGTGAATAGCTGCAGAGGACACAGGGACAAGGATGGCAAAGGTTTGGAGCTGAAACCTGGACCTTTCCTGTCCACTTTCAACTTCTAGCATGCAATCCAGATGGGAAAAGAGAAAAAAAACTGTCTTCCCTGAGCAAGGCAGGCCATCTAGCAGCAGAGGTAATAAGACCAGGCAAAGCACCACAGGGGATCTGCTTGATCTAAATCAGATGCAGATCAACCTTAGGAGTCCCAGGTGTAGCAATATCTAGTCTAGACCACAAATCAAGAAAATAGTGTTCTTCCTACAATCAATGTTACTTCAAATATCCCCACTAAAGAAGATAAGAGATGTTGAGGAAATGTTTCATTTTCTGTCAATTCTTTAATAATTTGGCTGCTTCAGTGACAGCAATGAGGGGTTTTTCTGCCCTATAATTGTCACAAGAAGCAACTAATTTAGCTGTATTCATCAGAACATATTACAACTCATGGCTGGAGGGTAGGAAAGTTTCAAAACTAAAAAATGGCCAACTGCTGTGTAACATTCTGTCTTTTGTTCATGTAACTGGAAAACCCCATCCTAATTATGACTGGAGTTTTATATAGTCAAATATACATGTACTTAAAGTATCTTACTTGCATGCTTCTGTTCTGTCCTGTCCATTCTTTCTAACAAAAACATCATTAGATATGTAAGATAGTTATTTTAAAGAAACACTTAGAATATTGCATCATTGAGTTAATTTTATTTGAAGCCAAGTCGCCTATGCCATTTGTTTATTACCTTCATCAATTACATTTATTAATTGGGAATTTAGCATGTGATATACAGCAAAATGCTTGAAATAATTTTTTAATACTGAATACATAAACAGATGGTGACTGTTGAAAACCATATATAAATAAAATGTAAAATAACTTATTAATTAGAAAACATACTCCATAAATTCCTTTGCTAGCAAAGTTTCTATCTGTAGGTTTGTTTGAAATTAATTTTCTAGTAACTGTGATTTGCAATTGCATAGTATTGAGAATTACAGATGAGTTTCTCTAGTTTCAGCTGAAGATACTATAATAAAGACATTGAAGTCCATTAAAATCTCTTCATCTTAGGTATATTAGAAAGAATAATTATTAAAGGAAAATATAAATACGATCTGGAGAGATGAAGACCTAATCACCTGGGTGACCTGGGTTGTGAAGCACAGCAGTCTTCCTTGTTTTATTGAGTCAGATTACATTTCAATGGTTATGCTGCCCAACTTCTTTTTCCTTCTGCACTAAATCTCTCCCTGATGCATCACCACTGAAACCAACACATTTCTCAGGAATATACAGGAAATAATTGCCACTGAAAACTGTGTTTTTACATTTTAAAACCTGATTTACAAACTTTTATGTCTATCTCAAGTTTCTTAGTAATATTTCCACTGAGATCTGAATATATACTAGCGGCTTCTTTTCTGCAGAAACAAGAAGCAAAGGAAACTCTCCTCCTTGGATCAACAATTCCTGCTGAGGAATCTATCCATTCAACTGGCTTGATCAATTAGCCATTAAGGAGGTAACTATTTCCTTTTCAAAAAATGACAACTTCAGCTCTGCAAAACCACTGCACAATTGTACCTCAGAATACAAATATGCAGAAGTATATGAGAAGAAAAAAGGCCATTTTAGTATCATGGTCTTCTTGCCCAGTCAGTGCCTGCTTGCATTTTTTCTACTTTTAAATGTAAGAAGATGAAAGTGGAAAGTTGATGGTGTTTGGTGGATTCTTCAGGAAATAAATCATTTTTCATATATAACAGCACAAAAGCCCTTTAGTATAAATGAATGGACTAAATTATTTCTGAACAGCTCCTGAATTATTGCACATCTGATCAGTTCTGTATAAGGAAGAGGCATGACTTGCATTTTTGGGTATCAGGTCTACGGTTCAAACTCACACATTATAAAATACCTTTTCCTGTCATAATTCCTTCTCTTTTACATATTCCTATGTAAGCATGTTAGTGGTATCAAACTCTGATGTATCTGATGTGGAAATAAAATCTCTCACTGTTAATACTGTTTTATTGATCAGAGGCTGTATCCTGACCGGGTCAGGTTTTCCTGAGTGCAGTAGGTTTGTATCAAAAGAGGCCATCATCACTCATTAACCTGTGGGCTGCTCTCCCTGGAGCCCAGTGTGTTTGGTCTCCCTCTCAGATTTCTGAAAGAACTGCACATGAAATTCAAATGGTGATATTTTTAGAAGAAAACTAACAAGCGTGATACTATTTAATTATGACATGAGGAAGACCTTATGAAAGAAAGCTAAAAGTTTATATCTAAAGTGTAAGTAGGTTGAAATGCAGTGTGGGTTTACGAAAACTATAACTTAACAAGATAAAAAGGTAACATACCTCACAGATAAAAGAAATGCACTAGACTTCGTTTTCATTAAAACCTAGATAATTCAGATCATTCTACACTGCAAGATATTTGTCAAACGAAGATTATCAAAGAAATGGAAAGCCTTGTCTTTTGAGAACAGTTATTCAAGCATGGCTTTTGAAGCTGCAAGGAAATATGGTTACAAAGAAATCATGGTATACATGCCATTGATGGAAAAGAGCCATTTTAAGATACAATGCATTTAAAGAACATTCACTGATGCCAAAATCCATTTAGAGGAGAAAATGAGATAAAGTTTCTAGCTGTCAGAACTTCTGGGTCTCTCTTGCATTAGAAGAACATGGGAGAGTAAGCTTCTGGGAAGGTCTTTGCATTTCTGAAAGGAGCTAAATAATGTAGTCCCTGGAGAAGCAAAGGGCTCCACTCAGTGACTTAGGTTTACTCGGAAGAAAAACATAAAGAGTAAGAAATTGTGCAAAAGATGTGAGCCTCACTTTTAAATGTCTCGCTTATTTTCATTGTAATTATAAATATTCCTTCAAACACACATACTTTAGAAACTTTTCTAGATACTTTAATTAGCATTCAAGGATTTTTTTCAATCAATTATCCCCCCAACCAGTGTAAGTATCTGAAGGAATACTTTCTTTTAAATGAAATCTCTCCCTTGGTACCTACACTTACATGAGTAGGAAACAGCTTCAGTTGGTGGAAGTTGGGGTGAATGCAAGATCTACCACCATGATAGTTTTCAACCACCGGGGCTGTCCTGGCTTTATTGTCAATGATGAAAAAATCTCCTTTCATGGGCTTTCTTCAGATTCCAAGAATGACCTGTGAGCTAATCCACCAGCCAGCAGACTTTGTAGGACAGTAAATATGACCTAGTTGTGTTACTTGGTCTTTAGTTTTAGCTGACTTATTCTATAAAGGTAAAAAACTTTGACCAAAGCTAATCAATAGCTTTTGAAGTCACTGTTGAAAGTGCCATTGTTTTGTGCTAGAGCATATTTAAAATGTGTATCTTCTGGACAGTATGTTTCCTGAGCTGTTAAATGCCACCTCTGAGGGAGATGTGAAGGCTGCACTACCACCAGCTGATTAGCATGTGAGGGTAGTAAAAGATACTCCTCAGCATGGCATCCCTTTCCTGGTATAATTGGAAATGAATGGGTGCAATATTTAAAGAATCTCAACAATTTCAGATAGAAGGATTTATTTTTATTTTTTGTGGTTTTGTAACTGTGACATTATGATATGTGAATGTGGGTCTCATGTGGCACACTATTAATATTATTATTAGATGTATTATACTTTTGCCTTCAGATTTGCCCCCTACCCCAAATAAGACCATGTTACAACAGGGACTGGATAAACATGTAGCTTGATGAACCTCAACCAAAAGGAAGGCATATGAATAAAGGAAAACAAAAATAAAATCAAAAAGAGGGATTGCTTTTAAAATTTCTTCTTGCTTCATTATTCTTCTTCCTAGTTCTTTGTTTTTTCATAGACCTTTGCAAGTTTCATTGCCCTTGCTAGTTTGAAGAACTTGTGCCAGAAGTCTTTTATACTCTGGGGACGTCTTCCCTTTGAATATTATTCTGGGGAAATCTTCCATTTGAATACTATTCTGTAACACTTTGAACAGGTTGTTTTTTAAGGTAAGTGGTGTAATTTGCAATGCTTTCTTTTTCTCATGGCATCTATTTGAATATTCTTCTCTCTAGTTACCATTGCCCTCATCAATCTATTTCCTACTCAGCTCCTCTGTTTGTTACCTTTTAGCCAAGACAAGAGGGGAAAATAATTTCTTGTCTATGATGACATTAACAGATATGTAGCATCTCAACTATATTGCATTGCATAAGTAGCCAAATAATATATCCTTAATCAAATAGTTCTAAATATTACTGAAAGTTTGATTTAAACAAATTCAAGCCTATTTCTCTTTTTTAGCAAAGTCTAAGCATTCCATATCCTGGTAATCTTTTGTTTGAATGAATGCATGTCTTTATGCAAGTATCTTTCAAAAACTTCCTGACCAAAGTGGCTTGCAAGCAGGTTTAGAATTCACTGCACGCATTCTGAAGCTATAACATTCCAACATATTAGTTCAGTTGGGCTCTGAATGGTTCACGACTCTTCATTTTCCAGCAACTCAATGTTTATGGCATGTGCTCAATTGTTTTAAGGCATGACTAAAAAGTGTAAAACTGGTCTATGAAATCGCTAGTCCTGAAAAAATTCTCTGCTCTGTTGAATTCAATAAGCAGTGTGTATATTTACTTTCTCAGTCTATTACTTTTTCTTTTTTTTAACCTTTTGAGTGTTTCAGAATTGTAGGGTTGGAAGAAGTACTTAGAAATACCAATTTTCTGTATGCAAACTTCATGGTGCAGAAAATATTTTTTTTTTATTTTTTTTAAAATGTGAGAATGTGGGTCTCTACAATAATTACAGCTTTGCAAAGCAATCCACAGAATTTTACCTACTTCCTCAAGACCACTGAGAGAGAGGAAAGATGAGGAAAAATACCTTATCTCTGTTCAGCATCCTGCAGTAGGGAAAATAAAAACTGAACAGAGCATTGTAATTTGGAGTTTGAGGACAAAAAGGCATAAAAGTCTGCTTCCCTAAAATAGTACATACAAAAATCCCTTTTCTTCATAGGCTTCTTCAGTTTGTATGTCATGAAACCACATTGAAATAAATCTTTGAAATTAATTTCTCCTTTGGACGCTAACAGCTTTTTCAAATAATCTGTTTTCCTTAATGATGAGAGAGGTACAAACTTTAAGAAAACTAGCAGATGTTTAATGGCCATTTTAACCTAATTGTATTGACTGTATCCTGTTGAACTGAAGAATTGTATCCATTAGAATTGTCTTGTATAACATTCTGCCTTCACTGTAGTGGCAGTGGAATTTCCTGGATCATTTAGGTAACTTAAAAAGTGAGATATGTCAGATTCCCTTTTGACTTCATCTCTCCCCAGTTGTGAAGAAAATATAATAACTAAAAAGTAGGAAAAAAAAAAAAAGTAGGAATTGTATGAGTTGTAGGCTTTTTCTAAAAAAGCTGCTTTTCAGTTGTATTAAAAGTGTCAGCATTGACTAAATAGAGAAATTTATTTTTTTTTCCTTCATGATAGGTTACAAAAAATTGAATGCAAATGCATTTTCAGTTTCACTACAGGTAGAAAGTATGATGCCTAGTTTTACACAGCTCTGCTAAGCAGGTATGTATGCATCACTTGAAATGGTGTCTAATATTCCACAGATGGCAATTACTTGCAGAGGAATGGCTAGGGACTTAATTAAAAAGGCTGAGAGTTAGCAAAGTAAAATGCTGCAGAAGCACATGAAAAATCTATACATTATGCAAGGGACGTCATAGAATATTTAGGAAGCTAAAAGTGTCTTTTTACATTTTCCCTTCATTTCTGCACAAAAGGTTTACTGTAAAATAAAGGTTAGTTATGTTATGTTTAAAATTATATTTTAGCTAACTGAACCTACTACACAACAAAGCAAAATATATTTGACTGCACAATATTGATTTTACATGAAAGCACATCAGTTAGTGAAATGCAAAAACCAATAAAACATCACCCCTGGCTGGGATAGATATCTCTAGATACAATTTATTTTTGCATTTAAACCAATTATTGGGCTTGTTGCATTTAAAAATGTACACCATATATCCTTTCAAGGACTTTTTTATTCAATCAAATCAATTGCATTGATCTCCATATTCCATATTAAACACCAATCTTAAATTAAAGCTGACACATTTTGAAGGCCAAAGTACAAGTTTCTAAGCAGAAATAAATTCTACAAGGCTTTCTTTGTGTGTTTTTATGCCCAAACATGAATACAAATATTGATTATGTTTTAACACACAATTTATGAGCTATTTCAATGTTTATTTCTTCCTAAAATTTGTTCAATAATAATACAAAATTACTGAAACAGAATGCTCCCTGAAGTTCTTTCTGTTGCACTGGAATATGATGATCATTTTCATAAATAATTAATTGACAGAATGGAAATAAATCCTTAGGCATAATTGTTCACGAAGAATATATGACTAACAGGACATACAACTAATCTACCACTTGTTGAAATGCAGATATAGGGACATGATTTTTTTTCTTTTGAACATTTCATCAGAAGAGTGAGCATTGACCTTGAGCCTGACCAAGTTGTTTTCGCTCCCAAACGGTGTCTACAAAGAGAAGCAGGACTGTAAATTCAGACAAAACTATTATGCATAGGACTAGTGCTAAGTATTCTCATGGCCTTTGTCCGCTGATGACAGGGGAAAAACTCCAATTTCATAGAAAGAATCCAGTGTGTATTCATCCAGCTGTCCTTTCCCTTTATGGCATCACCTCCCTATGCCTGGTAGAAAAACAACCGTGCCACTTGGAAGGGGCTTCTCACTTCTCCCTGGCTCATCAGCTTCCCAGCTTTTAAAGCACTATTGATATCGTCTGTACTTTGGAACTTCCATCTCCCAATAGTTTTCAATTAGCTCTACAAGCATTATCCAACTCTCTTAAGCTTTCCAGAGTTTACACAGAGTTTGCATAAAAGTAAAATGGAAGGATCCAGACTTTAGAAATACTATCAAATATTCAGAATGTTCAGTGTCCTGTTCACACCTCTCCATCTCTTCATGTTGTTGTGTGCATATGTTGCAGTCAAATGAACAGCATAAGAACCAAAGAGGGAATTTGTCAAATACTCCAAATAGCTGCACATCACTACAGATTATGACTGCTTGGATTTAGGGAACATTTTTTGGCTGAGGAAACATTCCAATGGGATAGATTAATCTGTGTAAACCACACAGCTCAGCTGAAACTGCTGTTCAGCATTCTAAATTGCCACCTTCGTCTTCTTTCAGCACAAAAATGTGCATTTCTTCCTATAATAAAGATATTTTATAATAGCAATAAGGCAACTCCAGGGTGTGCGGTTATCACGAGATAATCATACCCTGGAGGGATTGCAGATACTTGGCTGTGCCTCATAACACCCCATGTGTGTGTTTATCTCATGATAACCCTACTCTCTTTTGTATCTTATTGCCTAATTATCCTCTGCTAATGCAAAATACTAATTTTTTTGTCTGAAACAATATGTGCAAGAATGCATTGCTAACAATCACTGGAGGACATTGACAAATAATGCTGTCACTACTTTTACTCTCTTCCAGCCAGAAATTTACATAAAGAACCAACTTTGGATATTCTTTTCTAAACCAATTCAAATTCTTTAAGGCAACATCAACGAAAATACTGGAAGCAGGCCAAGTAAATATCTCTAAAAATTCCATGTATATTCTTGTATGTGATCTATACAGTTTTACTTACATAAAATACCAAATTTCTTATGCATTTATATCTCTTTACATTTCTAATTCTAATACACGGAGGGTAGTTTCTTGACTGTTGCTTATGGATCCTGAAGGGGGTCTTAGGATCCCCATCCAATATTTATCTGAGGATAAATTTTATTTTATTTAATCTCCATATAGGGAGTGCTAGCTATGTTTCAGATACCATTGGGAGATATTCAGAGAGAGTAAAGATTCTGGACCTCTCTTAAGGAGACAGAACTTTTGTTCATTTTAATATGTAAAAAATTAGTTAAACCTGTTTTCCATTGATGCTGAAATTTCAGATATTAAATGCTCACAGATAAGGTTCAATAGCTCCTTAGTGGAATCAACGTCATAAAAATGACTTGTAATCACAATTCATTGAAAATAAAACTAAAAAATTGGTTTCAATTTTTAACTGGTAGACTTATTCTGCAGTTTAAGTGTGAACATTATAAAACATTGTAAAAGGTAATCTAACACATAAAAATAGTATGTATAAGAATTGCCTTTTCGTCTTTTATTAAAAGCCGTATCAATTGAAAATCAATTACTGCTCAAATGATAATCTGACATATTATGACATTAAACCCCATGAAATGTAGCAGAAAAAATGCCCTCAAAATGCAAAATGATAGGTTGATCCCAGAGTTTAAGTTATACAGGCTTCATCATTCTACATTAATAATATTACTGAATGTTTATTACACATACTGTATTCATATGTCCAAACACTGTATGAGTTTCAGAGTTGTTTTTTTTCTATAGGCCATCCTAACAGAAATGAAAAAGAAACCCGTAGACTGTTCAGTAATGATAAAGAAATACAAGGTAAGTTTTTATGCAAACAGAAATTAGAGAAGACAAACAGTACAATATTTTTAGAGAAATTCATTTGGTACAATGCCAAACACAATAAAAAATGTAATCCTGAGGACCCACGATATGACATTTTACATAGCTACCTTTTATATGTGTGTTTGGTTTATATCTACATAGGTAACGTACATTTTTGGTTTTATTTTGTGTTTTATAATGTATTATTATTTTCCATACTGTTTGCAGTGAACAAATTCTACTTTTAATAGCACCACCTGTGTAGATCTACAGGCTTTGGGGTCTTCCTTCCTTTGTTGTGAGCTATAGTTAATTAAATCAAGATTTTTTTTCTTTTACAATGTCTATTTTTACACTCTGTTTTCATGTAAAATTGCTTTCATGTTCCCTGTCCTCCCACTCAACCAGTTCTTCCGAAAAGCACGCATGTTTATCTCTCTTAGCATTGCTTACAGATCTCATTTCTCAATCCTTTGATTATTTTAGATGGCCTTCTCTGAATTCTAGCTTCCTGGTGCCAATGGAAGAGAATTGCCTTAACACAGTTCTCCTCAGAATTCTCCAGCTCTGCGTCTGCCTTGCCTGTGGCATTCCTGGCAGCCCTTGCCATGGTATGCCCTTGGAAAAGGAATCAATGGGCATATTCCCAATGAACATATACCAAAAGAATTAGAAAAAAAAATGCCTCTAATACAGGATGATGTTGATATGCAAAATCCACACTAATCACAGCAGCTGCTGGTTTAGAACAAAGATCTGAGCTCACAGTCTCGCTATCTTAATAGAAATATGCCTATATGTGAGGCAGGAAGAGGCTCAGAGAAAGCTACATGCACTTGAATTAGCAGGATTTTCCCCGACAGCGGCATCAATACTAATATCATTAATATTATTATTGTTGTTATTACTATTATCAATTATATCCTTGAACCGATGTGAATGTGCTGCTGTGAAGATGTCCTTCATAAGACATAGCTAGTAAGAGCTTTACAAATAAAGAATAGTCTATTATGTTGGCCCTGTCTTGAATTCTCTCCTTTTTCATTATTTATGCTATTAAAATTCATCTTACCCTTTAAGTAGACATCAATTTGCCAGCAGTAATAGAAATCACTCTGAATAGCCAGATAAAAAGTTTTGTGCTCTAGAACATGGTGGGAAATATACCTGAAATCTTTCTGATCAATTGGAAACTTAGAAGAATTGGTCTTGAGTTACTACAGTCAGGCTTCCATTTGTTGTGTGACCTTTCTTGGGGAACTTTGCTAGCCTTTATCTTGAGACACACCTTACTGACAGACTGCAGGAATGCTCCTCCTCCACAGAAATAACCTTCCTCCTGCCAATATTAACATTAACTTTCAGCTAATATTTAATTATGACTAAATTAAAATAGTCTAACAGCTTCCAGAGAAAATGTTTATCATTAACACTTTCTCGTGCGCATTATGAAAAAAAATTGGATATGAAATATTTTACTTCAAAAAACATTATAATGCATGTGCAGCTGTGCAGCACTTCTGTAATTTTATTTCAATGTCAAGAAAGATTTAACATGACTGTTTCTCACCTAAGAAATGGGGGCACAATGGTGTAATAAAGTAATTTATAATTATTTTTAATGGAGAAACCCTGTTTTAACACATGCCATTGTCCACGGTCTTTTTTCATTCAGTAGAGTAATGGATATATTAAGAGTTACACCATACATTATTTCTCTGTGATAAAACAATTCTTTATTTCTTTTTGATTAATGAAACCAATGACTAAATAATCTTCCATGCTAAAAGAGAGCATGCTGGATTCTGGCTCCAGATTTTTGTTTGTTTCTGGATTTTGTATTAAAAAGCTTTAGGACTTAAATCAGAATAAAAAGGAGAAAATTATTATCATGTAATTCCATAAGTTCAGACAGCTAAAAGACTTTATATTTCTTCATTAATTCATTAATTCATCCCACCCATGAGTATTTGAAAACAGTCACTGTGTTTATGCCGACTTCAGTGCTGAGGATACACGCGAAGGACCCTGAGGCCAGCACTCCGGTTTGTCTCACAAGTACATTTAAGCCAAAATGCAGACAAACCTCTACCCAAGACAGTTCTACTTTGAACAGGAGATCTTCTGGATCACCTCCACAGATCCCATCTCAGGCTCATTTCCATGGCTCTGTAAAAGCTTAAAATGATGTGAAACTGTCAAGGCACTAAGGTCTATCTCACGGTAATTTTAACTGATAGCATTTGCATGCCTAATGAGAGTTTACTGTCCTCTTGGCTACTGGTAAAGTCCATTTCTAGTTGAAATACATGTTCCCATTTACAGTGGTCAAGTGCTCATGATCAAGACCTCATTATCAAAGGTCAAAGAAACTTGTGATTACTAATTAAAACTGGCATAAAAAGCTGCAGAAAGCAAGACATAATGTCTGATGGACCATGAAAAAAAGCTGAAAAGGTAAATTGAACTGTGTGCAGCATATTCTATGATTCTAAGAATATAAGAAATATTATGTTCAAAGATTAGCACTTCTAGTCATCATCAAGTAACCTAGCCAGATTTCATCTGTGAACACGATTTTTAAACTAGGATCTCTTTTCACCCTATTAACTTAAAAATATCCATCTGCTGAGATTTAATGCCTTAATAAGGATATGACCAAAGTCTATAGACACAACAGCTTCAGTGCCACAGAACAAAAACAATTATGGTTTTTGGATGCCATTGGTGATTGAACTCTAAAACTAGTGGTTGGTCCTCCAGTAAAATCTCAACCATAATCCAGATAGAATATGCACATTATATCCAGATAGAATATCCAGATAGAATATGCAGTTTGGAATATGCACAAGGAACACATTTTTGCTTCTGTGACACAGTTTCATTCTAAAATTATTCGTAGCCAGGATCTCCTAGGAATATTACAAAAATACATTTAACAAGAATAATAGCAATGGCTTAAAGAATTTTTTTTTTAATATTTCCTCCTCAATGTGAAAAAATAATTTTGAAATATCTGAGTTTCTCATATTAAAATGTTTCATTTGTCATTATTGTTAATTAAAGGTTATTTAAAAGAGTTAGACATCTTCATTGAGGTCCATCAAAATATATAACTCTAAATTTCAACTCAGCTGAACACCAATATGTACTTAGCAGCTTACAACAGCAAAGACACTGGAAGAGATACACACACATAAAGCTCACTCAGATTTGCCAAGGATGGCTTCTCAGTTTATGTTTTTACCCTCAAATCCTGCAGTAAAGCTACTCTCCATTTAGGAATGTTGCTTCAGTTTCCATGTGGTGAGGATTTTTTCCTATGTTCTGCTATCTTTACATATATTTTCTGGGCTGGTCTTACTTCAACAAAGCACTTAAGCATATATGTAAATTCATTCCTTCCACAAATATATGTGACTTTGTGCTTAACTGTAAATATATCCTTATGCTGAATTTCCTGCAGTGAAATGTAAGCACCTGTTGAGGTGCTGTTGTAGAACAAAGATCCAGTGAAGGCACTGCTGGCCTTAGAGATTAAAATCAGGATCTTACCTAGGTATTAAGAAATAAAAGTCAATAAAGTTTCTGAAAGGAATGAAAGACACCAATACCAAATTCTGCCTCAGACATTGTAATACTGTTGCTCTGCTTTTCATACCTGAAGGAAGAAAAATCAGACTGCTAAGTAAATACTTATAAATCAAGACTAAATTAAGATTATTGAGCTAGCATTAAAAAAATCCATTCTGCATTGCAAGAGCTATAATGCTGGGTAAAACCTGGTCTTTTCTTCTTCTGTGACCCAAATTTTGTCAGTACTCCAGATAATGTTATTTCTTTTATTAGCATTCATTTGTGAATGTTTCCAATCACATTTTCATCCTACATTGCTATTAGAAGCAGCCCAGGGACTGGATAAATTTTTCAACAGAGTTTCATACACATGGTACAAAAATGCCCATGTTTTCATCACTGTTCCTCCTCACTTCAAAATGCAGGCTTGCTTACCTCCAGGGATTGCCAGAGAGCTTCAGTACTCATGGATGCACGATTTTCACAGCAGATACCCTGAAAACATTAGTGTTCATAGAAACCACAGAGATGCTATGATTCCTTGAAGAGATGTGGCCAAACCACATTCCTTTGAGTAAAAAGTGGCTCCTGGTGAGACAAATATGGTCTCAGAATAACAAAACCAGCATAACAGAGTTTAAAAAAAATAAAAAAAATAAAAAAAAAAACCAAACCCCCATCTTGACAGAAATGCAAAAACCCAGAAAACTATTTCTAAAAATTATGTTACATAGTGTTTTTCAAATCTCTTGTAGGAAAAGAAATAAAACTGATTTTGCACAACACCACCACTTATAACTTTCCAATAAGTAGATGAGTAATCAGTGGGAAATGGTGCCCATCTGCTCTCTGCTCCATTGGCCTTTGCTAACCTAAGAGCAGAACCAGTTGCTCAGATGAAAAGATGGGGAGGGGGAAGGACAAGAAAAAATACAGCAAAGGGGAGTTTCTGTTCCATACTAAACTCCATAGTTAGAGGAAAATATTCTAAAACATTTTTCAAGGTATGCATATTTCCTTTAATTCCTAGGATTTACTGGCCAGACCATACTGGAGAAATAGTCTTGACAGCATACTGAATTTGTTTCTGTAGTATCTGGAATGACTTTCTATATTTTGAAAAGGTTTCACTTTTGCATCTAGAAGAACAATCCTTTTGCTTCCTGGAACAACTACACCACAACTTGAACTGTCATTCATAAAGCTTATTTGGCTTCCCAGCCTAAGATTATTTTTGAACAAACATTCTTGTTCTTGCTTCTTTCTCTATTATATTAAAAATAAATGTTTGCCATGTTTAAAGCCTTCGCCTAGTTATGCACACTGAACAGTAATGCCTCCTTTTTTATGCAGCAGTTGTGTCTGAGAGTGGATTAAAGTCTGTGAATGTCAGACTTCCCTGGACACATAGTTGTAGTTATGTTTTGTATAGAAGTCTTCAAATTAGGATGAGCTTGTCTGCATAAGGTGAGGTTTAGGACACATCTGTTTCAGAAGAAAATTTTGAAAAGAAAATTACCTTTCTTGAGCAGGGCAAAACCATTTGCACTCTTAATTCCTGTGATTTTTTTTTCTTTTTGGTATTTCCTAATAAATGAAAACATAAAGAGTTATAGCCAAGATCACTAGGCATCAGAAAAAAATGAGAGTCATATTCTAATCCCAGAGGAAAACCTTGTTTACATGATGAAACCCTTGCAGTGGAAATCTTGGGAATCTGGGTGGGTGGAATCTCTCATTGTCAGAACTTTCAACAAAAGAGCAGCTGCAGATACTGAAAGCATTAAATAAAAATTACCAACAAGCTGTCTTACCTGTGTGCACTCCACAGAAAGGAAGGGCAAACATGAGCAGGTAGTGCTTGTACATCAGTCAAAACTATGACAGCTACCGTGTAACATCTGACAACACTGACATGTGCTGCACTCCCTAAGATATTCCTCTAACTGAACCATAAAGAGACAAATAAATTAGTAATAGTACCTTGCCTGTCAATGTCCTATCTTGCAGGCTTCTCACACTGTTGATTAGCGTTGTTTGAAGTGGTTCATCAATACATTTACTTTCAGAGGAAAAAGAAGGATGCTCAATTATTTTATTGCTTTAAGAAAAACCAGCAAAATAAGGGGCACTAGATTCCTCACGATCACATAATCATTTCTAGGAAAAGGACAGACAAAAATCAGTATAATGCTTCCCTACTAGTCAAACAGATAAGTCTTCATTCATGTGCTGTGTGGCAGATGAAGTTCTCTTAATCAAATCAGTATTCCCATATAAGAAAAAAATTAGATGGTCTACCACTATCTGTCAGATTTTGTCCATATTCCTGCTGCCTGCCACTAAGCCAGCACAATATTTTCCTGTAAGACTTTATTTTTCATAAAATATATGTACTTTTAGTAATTTTTCTTTCTCTTTTTGCAGCTTGAGGCATAATTATTATGAGAAAGAAGGTGAGTGGCAGCACCCGCAGGTGCTAATGAGCACTAATGGCCCTGACAAGCCCCACCCACAGCCTGGCCCCCAGGCTCCATCTCATTTCAGGTGTAGGCTCTCCAGGTCAGAGAAAAGGAAATCTGTGCAGGTACAGAGGAATACTTGCACAAGTCTTAAAACCTTAATTGACATTTAGTTTTGATGGGAAAATAACTGAATGTGCTGGCATTTTCCATTTCATTAAAACCAAAGTTTGTCCTAATTTCACCTAGGGCAGTGATAACTTCTGCCCAGTAGCTGCTGAAGTACTCTTTTGGATTCAGAATGGGAATGGTGTCATTTTTGCTAAATCATCTTTAGCCTTTTCCCTTGTCCTCTGTCAGTGAGGAGGTTCACAAAAGAAACTGGGGGCAAGCTGGGGTGGGTGACCTGAGCTGACCAAAGGGTTATCCCACACCACAGAACTTCATCCCCAGTATGTAAACTGAGGGGAGATTCCAAAAAGGGTGGCCAGTCTGGGTTTGGGAAGGGAGGTCTGGCGTTAGTCTCCAGGTGGTGAGTAGCTGTATGGCATGTGACTTCAGATTTTTTTCCATTTTTATTATCATGATTATAATTATTATTTACCATTATTACTGTATTTTAGGAAAAAAAAATAAATAGAAGAAAGGCCTTGAATGATTGATATTTCCTTGGGGTGTCTGCAAATATGGAGGTATGGACTTTCATCCAGACTGTTGCTCTAAAAATATAGTTTATTGTTTCAAAAGTCATGCATGGAAATCAGGTGGTGCAGGCTTGGCTTTCAGCATAAAATACAGGGGTTGTGTCCTGGAATTGACATACAGCTTATTATATACACATGGTTTACAGACACCCAGTACTTACCAATGTTTTATATCTGTATATTATTCAGTGGCTCCAGGCCAACAGAAAAAATTCTAAATCCAGTGTGAATGTGGGACATTGTCAAAGACATTGTTTTCACATTTCCTTGTTCTATTCAGGAGCAGCATATATAGGAAATTTTCCCCCTATTTTCTTTTTTTAAAGACCCAACTTCTTCAAAATATATTACTTTTCCAATTATTTTTCTTCTATGATACATTTGGTATTTGGTACATATCAGCCTGTTTAATAATGAGTCATACATATAAGTAGCTTTCTGCTTTCTGTTTTTCTGCTAATCTGTGAATTACTTTTTTATAGTTGGACAAACCAAATAATCCTGGTCTGCCTGGCTTATGCAAAAAACTTTAAACATTACCATATCTTCCACTTTTTATTCTGTTCTTTTTTTACGTAGAAGAGTGACATAAGGAATAGATAATGTGATCTCTAAGATTCATTTGTTAATTGTCTGGTAGATGAGGAAAAGGCTGTGGATGTGTCTACCTGGACTTGAGCAAGGCCTTTGACACTGTCTCCCACAGAACTCTCCTGGGAAAACTGTCAGCCCCTGGTTTGGACAGGAGAACCCTTCACTGGATTAAGAGCTGGCTGGATGGCTGGGCCCAAAGAGTGGTGGTGCATGGTGCTGTATCCAGCTGTTGGCCAGCAGCCAGCGGTGTCCCCAGGCATCACAGCTGGGTGCAGACCTGCTCAATATCTTTATTTATGATCTGGATGAGGGGATCAAGTTTACCATTAACAAATTTGCGCATGACATGAGGTGGGGGGAAGGGTTTATCTGTTGAAGTGTAGGAGAGCTCTGCAGAGGGACCTGGACAGGCAGGAATCTAAAAATGTGAGGTTTAACAAGACCAAATTCCAGGTTGCTGTATCCAAAGCACTTTGGACACAACAACCCCCTGCAGCACTATAGGCTGGGACAGAATGGTTGGGCAGCAGGCAGAAAAGATCCTGGGGGGTATTTGTTGACAGCAGCTGGACATGAGCCAGCAGTGTGCCCATGTGGCCAGGAAGGCCACTGGTCACAGGCATCCCGGCTTGTGTTAGCAGTAGTGTGGCCAGGAGGACCACACTTCCTCTGTGGTCTGCACTGAAGAGACTGAGCCTTGAACTGTGTGCAGCTCTGGGCCCCCCGGCTCTGGAGGGATGTTGAGATTCTGAAATGTGTCCACAGAAGGGCAACAAGGCAGGGGGAGGATCAAGGACACAAAGAACACTCTTATGAGGAGTGACTGAAGGAGCTGGGACTTAGCCTGCAGAAGAAAAGGCTCAGGGGAGACATTATTATTCTCTGCAACTGCTTGAAAGGAGGCTGTAGGCAGGTGGGGGTCCATCTCTTCTCCCAGGCAACCAGGGAAAGAACAAGAAGACACAGTCTCAAGCTGTGCCAGAGGAGGTTTTTCTGGACATTAGGAAGAAGTTTTTCACAGAAAGAGTGATTAGGCATTGAATGGGCTGCCCAAGGAGGTGGTGAAGTCGCTGTACCTGTAAGTGTTTAAGAAAAGACTGGACCTGACACTTGGTGCCGTGGTTTACCTGACAAGGTGGTGTTAGGGCATAGGTTGGCCTCAATGATCTCAAAGGTCTTTTCCAACCTACCTGATTCTGTGATTCTGTAAATGTCTAATCATCATTGCAGAATTCTGCATCCTTGTGCTCCGTGAATTAACTAGTACGTCCTGAAAACTCAACTTTTTGCATCACTGATAAATATCATTCATTATTGCATAATTAGGTGAAACATCAGTCTATCCAATGGGTTATGGAACGGTGCCTGTATGTTTAAGAGGTTGGGCTATTATTTAGTAAGACATTATTTAAACAAAGATTATTCAATAATTACCTGCCTTTCTGGTTTTGTACTTCATGCCTAGGACAAGACTGTATTTATTATCTTTACAGAATCTTCATGAAGCAACACTAAAGCCACTGAAGTAAAGGAATATCATTGTTGTCATTGAAAGCAGGAAGAACTCAGAAAATATGTCTATTTATAGTTTCATGTGTACACTACTGACATTTATTTATCTTAGAAGTGTCAATATGTGAAAATGGGTTCTCCTTTCAAAGGAGCAACTTTGAGGGATTTTGCATGTTTACCTTATGATCAGCATTTACAAGTTATAATTTTGCCTTTATAAAGAACTAAATAAGCAATTTACAGGAACAAAAATAAACACAAAAAACCCAAACACATGAATACACAGAAATTCATTCTAGCCTACCTGCTAAACACAACTACTTCATATTTAAAAGTGGAAATAAAAGAGAACAAATGTGTTGATGTGGTGATGTGAATACACCAGGCTTCTGCCCTTGCACTTCACTTGTCATTGGGGTTAGTAAGCATACTTTATGTTGCAGTCCTACCAAAAGGAAATGTTATAATATGTTCTTGTTGAAAGATCCTCATTGGAAACTGCAATGAGCAACCTCTATCTAGACCTTTTCACCATCATATGCTTATCTTGGAATAGTTCTTAAGCAAGACCCTCCATAAAGGCACAAAATCCATAGCCTTTTTTAAGTGGTTATTTTAAAAGTTTTCCTCTCCATGAAGCCATTTTTCAGTATTGTGATATTTAACATAGTGGTATTGAAAATTTTGAAATTATTTTACCTAGCAATTAAGACAGTCAGGAAAATATTTCGTAAGTGGCTTTATATATCTTACCTGCATCTATACCATGGAATTTTGCATGGGCCATAAATGAAGCAAAAGACTCCCTTCAAGTCAGACATCACACTCACCTAGATAGAGTTTACTGTGCCACAGGACTCAAAGAGAAAAATGAACTATTCATTGAAGATGAAATAAAAAGTTCTGTTTCTTTGCCAGACATAATGCAGGTGTCAAAATTATTGGCCAGCTAACACATGTAAAGGATTGTTGTGGTTTAACTCCAGCCAGAAACTAAGCCTCTACAGCTGCTCACTCACCTCCCCCGTGCAGGGCTGTGGGAGAGAACTGGAAAAGAAAAGTGAGAAAACCCGTGGGTTGATATCAAGATGGCTTAATAAATAAAGCAAAGTCTGCACGTGCAAGCAAAGCAAAATACGGAATTAATTCGCCACTTCCCATGTGCAGGCAGGTGTTCAGACATCTCACATGTAAACACCAGCACTTCCAGTGCGCCCCTGATCATCATTCTTCCTCCAGCTCTATATGCTGAGCATGATGCCACATGTTTTGGAATAGCTCTTGGGTCATCTGCAGCCATCAGTCCCAGCTCTCTCCCCTCTCAACTTCTTGTACACCCTCAGCCCTGGTGTGTACACCTTGTACAACCTCAGCTGGTGCTGTGGAGGGAGAAGCTGAAAAGGTCTTGAAGCTGTGCAAGCCCTGCTTGCTGGTAACTAAAGCATCCCTGAATTGTTAGTGCTGCTTTGGCCAAAAATGTGATACGTGGGCCCATGTTAGCTACTGTGAACAAAATTAGCTCTGTTTCAGCCAAATACAGTACAAGAATGTAATGCATCATAGTATGTCAGTGAGATTTACCTTAGAAAGTGAGTTTATGTTTGGGTATTACATTTAACTGCTATTTTCTTCAACTCTGAAATATGGTGAAAATTCAAAAAAAAGAAATAAATTGAATGAATAGTAGAACAAACATTACACTTGTTAGGCAGAAAGAGTAACTTCTAATGAAAATAACAACCAAGAAAATTTTGAGAGAGGAGGTGAAAAGAGAAAGACTGAAAACTTCCCCTTTTTTTATGTAATTTGAGATTTTTTTTTCTGCCAAAGTTTATAAAGGTCAGGTTCAAGAAATTGCTTGAAAGGCAATTCAGAAAAATGGCTTTGTTTGATTTGTCTATTAATCTCTGCTTTATTTTATGAAGAATTGTTATTTATTTGACAGAACTGAACAGTAGAGGTCAATCATTTCTGATACACATTTGATGGCCCAGAAGTTTCTTTGGATGGTATTGGAGGTTACTCATTGTATCATACTAGTTATATAAATTTAATTTAAATTCAGCTACATCACAGGACCAGTTTAATACTGATGTAACTCTTCATGTTTCATACCTGTTATATGAAGCTTATGTCCTCACACCAGAAAAAAAAGCAAAAAAAAACCAAAAAAAACCACCAACTCTCATTTACAGTCCACATTACAAATTATTCAATGATATATATATATATATTCATGTCAGTAGCCAAGAATTTGGTTCTAATGGTCTAGCTTTGATCCCATGATAAAACCAGACTGTCACTGATTGATTTCTGCTGCAAAAATATGAATGTTTGGGGGAAGAATTCAGAATAATTTTGGAAATAAAGACTCTATTAATAGATTTATAGTCTTTTGTATATGCTTAGGGGCATGCAGATATTTCTGTGTTTTATTTATTTGGTACTTCAAATGAAGATGCGTTTTCTGTATTCAGGCTTCCATTTCTTCATTGCTAAAATGCATTAAATGTTCCCTAGTCTTTTTAGAACAGGTTTAAGACAGAGGATGGTTAAACAGTTTTCTAGTTTCTCTGTGTCTTTGTGACAGAAACTTTTATCTGACTGAAAATTTAGAACCATTCAGTCTTGGTCTGCATGTAGTGGGCCTTGTCACCTTCTACTTGAATGTAGGGAAGGTAAATCAAATAGATTCCTTCCACTATCATCTCCCAAATAATTTGAAAAATATGGTCTCCTACTAGGGAAAAAAAATAAAATTCTTTGCCTCAACAGTTCAAAATTATCTCAACAGTTCAAAAGAAATGCAGCTGTCCACTCATTCAGGCATTTTCGAGTGCTAGAGAGCAACTCCATGACATCTCAGTTCAGCTTCCTGTGTGCCACAGCTTAGCTCCCCTCCACAATCCTCCCAACCTGTTTTTCATCATGAACAGCCAGACAACAAAAGTTTAAAGGAGAAACTAAGAACACAAGATTTTTGGCCCTGCCAGCTGGCATTTTCACACAGTTTTCACTGAAAACATGCTTAACATGCTTAACATGTTGAACAAGTTATGGGCTCTGAGGATTTATAATAGCCTGGGTTGAAAAGACCATTTCCAGTGTCTGAATCTTTGTAGTTCCAGATCATGTTAACAGCAAAAATGTTACTGTGTTTTGTCCAGAACAAAACACTGTTTTATTCTTCTATGTTATGATATCAGCAGTTAACTCAATAACTGTAATGATGAATAATAATTTTGGGTACTTTTTAATGTATATTGCTATACATCCTATGCATTAATTAAACATCATGTGTCTGTGTCTGAGGCTGTCACTAGTAGATGAATTGAAGCAGTGAGGCACCCCTATTAAATGTTGATGCAGTCATTTCAGTTAAAAACAGGTATCTATTATAGACAGCAGAGAAATGGATTCTTCTAGAGGTGATACAGCCCTTAACTGGCTTGAACTGCAGTTAGGTGCTTCAAAAGGGAGAAAGGATGAAATTGAGTACTAAACATCACTTAACTATCCCTTAATTTTCAAAGCACTGCAGAAAATATGTAGCTAATCTCATGGTCTTCCTTTTTCTTCCACAGATGATTCATTCAGAGGAAAAAGGTTCAGATAGGGATGGGACAGTCCTATCAAAGCTGAGGTTTCCATATTGCAGCCATGACATATTTTAATGACAGCCTCCCAAACCAAAAAATTTGCAGAGTCTAAAGCGACAGTACATCTGGTAATGAAAAGTAAATCCCTCTTTACATCTAAAACTAATACCCAAGCAGCAAAAATAATTTTTTAAAGGGCTTTTTAATTATTCTCTATAGTAACCTTTTCTTTTAGGATCACCATATGTACCCCATTACCCATGATCTCACTTTAAATTTGTATGACACATTGAGGCCTTATCATTCTGGATCACAGAGAGATACATTAAAATGCCATGTATTTTACTATTCATGTTTCCTTGGCAATTTGAAAAACAACAACACACCATGCCATTAACAGTGATTAGTACTAAGGTCACTTAAAATAAAATGCAGCTCCAAAGTGTAACTGGATAGAAGTTTACAAATTTTAGATCTGTTGGTTGCTGCCATCTTAGCATGAATTAAATGATCACTTACTAAGACAATATCAGAAACACTGTTTTCTGTTTGCCATTAGGTTCCTTCATCTTCCACTTAACTTGTGATTATAGGCTTTAATATCTGACATTAGTTAAGATTTTGGTCAATCTATACAACACCAATACTTGAAGATAAGGTCCCTGGGTTAATCAGATGGAAATAATTTCTGGAAGTTCCAGATAATCAAATTTGCACATGTAATCCAGTGATTATATTGCCACAGCAAGTTTTAGAGCAGATGTCTGATGCTGTAGAAACCTCTTTATAGCAGAATTTAAATCGCCTTTGTTCAGTAATGACACAGGTTATTAAAACAGAGTTTTGTGGTGACCTAATTAAAGCATTCTATCAAAAACAATCAAAGCAGCCACTCTTTCACTGATGAGGTTTTCCAACCTCTAAATGCAGCCCTGATGAAAGCACAGCATGAAAAATGGATAAAATTATGATTTTTGCTGAGAAATTAGCCTGCAGCGGTTGTTAATAAAGGAAAATGTGAATTTACACACCAACACATAACCTTTAAGTGTGGACTCTCTTCTATTGCCTTTTGCAGCAGGTAAAGTGCACTGGTATAACTATCATCCTCAAAATGTTATTGAACAATTCCAGGGTGAGAATTATCAGGTATTTTAGTTTTGGAAACCTAGGAGCTAGACCATGGGCTCTTACAAACCTGTCTGTCTGTCCCCTGGGTAACTAACCTGCCTGTCTGTC
>NC_031774.1:32277298-32307135 GCF_001522545.3 Parus major | reverse complement strand
CTGTCTGTCCCCTGGGTAACTAACCTGTCTGCTGTCTGTCTGTCCCCTGGGTAACTAACCTAGCTGTCTGTCCCCTGGGTAATTAACCTGTCTGTCTGTCCCCTGGGTAAGCTGTGATTCCCTGCAGCCCTGCCAGAATTTTGTTAAACACACTCTTGGTTTTTCTGCAGTTAAAGTGTAGTTCTGAACACTGCTAGTCGGTGAAGGATTGACTATGCTTCTAGAAGTGGTAGTAATGTTTGTTTGGTCCTTTCAGATTTGGATTTATTGCCCAGTGACACAAGGTAGGATTCTCCTCACAATGCTTCAGTAGAAGAGTCAATCCAAAATGGTCACTGTAAGTTGTCATTTAGACTCTGCCTTTCAGACTATTTACTGAAGTTGTATTTTCTTACATTGATCATCATTGCTAACAAGCCTAGGATGAAACTGTAGTACCCATTTTACCTTGTGAATCCAACTAACAAAATCTGGCAGAATATTTGAAAATTAATTTAGATTAAAGTAATGCAATTTAGAAAGTGCAAAATTCCAATTCATGTAATGGATATTACTTGACACAATTATTTATAGGATATACCAATGGTTGTAGATAACACTGAATAATCTTCATTCTATATTTCTTTCCCAATTTTGTTCCCAAATTAGATAGTGAGGAAAAGATTTTTCAAGGCCTATGACTAAATATTTTTAACCTTTTAATAGTAATACTTGCACTACAGCGGGTAAATCTGAGTTTAAAATACATTGTAGCTGTGAAATTTATGTCTTCCATGTAAAAATGTGCAGGAAATGAAAAAAAAAATAAAATAACTAGTGATGAAAAAACTCTCATTATTTTCTCAGAACATGTACTCTGTCCTTACACTTCAAAGATCTCAGAGCAATTTTACAGTCCTTCCTTCTCTCCTTCTGTCTGATGTTAAATGATACGTCTCAGTTTTCCTGTACACGTCTACACCAGGGTGTAAATTTACAGCCCCAAAGGGAGTGGTCTCATCCACACGTCTGCCCAGGGATGGACAGTAACACACGCTGTCCCCCAGGTCACGAGCTAACATTCTCTAGGAGAGTGCTACCTGGCATGGAAATGTGACATCCCAGTCTGTGTGCTAGTACTTAAAGAGCAGGCACAAATGATGGGCCATGCTCAGGCCTAGGCCTTCATTGTGCTTTATCTGCTCATGCAGACATAGCCACTAGGGCTATATGAGTCCTGGAAATGTCTGAATGAGACAAACAGAATAATCTTCAGAGCTGCAAGGCTTCACTCACTCCCTAGGACACATGGTCTTTGGATATTTGCTTCACAGTTTTAAAAGAACAAGCATGAATGTCTAAGCCCAATGTGATCCCATAGCACCTAGTATCCTGAGCTAATTTTTACATTTCCTCTTTCTTTTTTTTTTTTTTTTTCCTTTAATTTTTAACTGACTGGTACTAGCTCAGTGTTTTTATTTTAGCACAGCTCTTACATTAATATGGTGCTCTCTTAATATGATAAGAGGTGGGTCTATCTGGAGCCTTGGAGAGTAGAGCAGCAATGAACTGAAATGTTAATCAACTCTCAAAGAATCTCATTTCTCTTAAAATTAAAGAGAAAATTAATTAAATTAATTGGAAAATTGGAGCAACTGGAAAATTGGAACTAACAAGAACTTGATTTTGAAATGTTGCACGCAAAGAGAAATACAATGTGGCTGCACCTGTATCTTACATTAGGTGAACAAAGAGGAACTGAACAGATTGTACATGAGCTGCATGTTTGCAAGATACTGTCATCTTGTTTAATTCTTCTATGACATTATGTATAGATATTTCATAAACCACCACACAATTGCAAGCTAGCTAACATCTCATTGAGAATTTTGTAAAACAGTTCAAGGTCAAAAATAATTATTCTGCATATATTCATTTTTGTCTACAAGGTGGTTTCTCTTCTGACATAGGTTTTTAAAAGCTGCTTGTAAAACATCAATGCAATGCTCAGGAGGCATTCAAAATGCCAACTGGCCAAAAGTGTCACTTTCTAACATCAGTTTTACATTAGACTTGAAAATTGGTGTAAGGGCATTTTTGTTTGTTTGGGTCTTGGTTTTCTTTGTTTCACAGAGAGGCAACCATACCAGTCTGTACTCTAAATTAACAGAGAAGACCTTGAAAATTCAAACAGCATTCTCACTCTGGACTAATGGGAAAAAAGCCAGCTAGAGTAAAAATTTATGAACTTCCTGTTCATGTGTGCAAACTCAGCCCCTTTATGCCTTTGGTTAGTTCATAAAATATTGGGGGGGAAAAATAAAGGTTGTTTTTGGAGGTAATTTTATTTCCATCCACTACCTCAGACACTTTTAGACTCACACACTACAGTGTGCTGTATGACACCCAAAAGAAATAAACTAGGTTGCCAGACCCTTGTACCTGCAGTCTACTTAGTTATTTCTGAAAATAAAGCAGCTCCATATGAGCAAAGCACTCTTGGGAATAATACATAATGGTCTATGTCTGACATCACCAGTTGTAGCTGACACATGCACTCGAGCTGGAACAAGCCAAGTAACGTGTAGCTCATTTGAAAAGCCCTCTGAAGGAGGTGGTTGCGTTGTCTGATGTCTTTCCTTGTGTTTTCAGGAAAAAGACATGGATATACCTGTGTTCTGAGTAAGCAACACAGAAAGAATGCTTTAGGAGAAAAATGTTGCTGCACAGATAATCAAAATAATAAAGTAGGTGATGGTTATATTGTCATGGAACAATAAGAAAAAAAAATCTCTAAATATGTCTATTAAGTTTTTTATCATTTCAGTTTCGGTCACTATTTTACTACTATCCTTTAGCCCAGGCATTTTATTCCAATATATCGTATAATTATGCCTTTGTGATGTGCTTGTTTATCACTCTTAAAACTAACTTCTGTACACAGTTATTTTGAGGAACAGTAGTCTTTATTGACATAGGAAAAAGCTGAATTTTAAAATTTGAAGGATGGAATAGAAGCTTCAGACTCATTTATTTCACCTTTCTTTAGTAACAACCTTTAGATATTTGTGGACTGAAAATGGGAAGTAGAAGACCCAATGTCTCAAACTTTATTCTCTGAAAACTATAACCATATTGCTGTCTCACCAAAGAGCTTTGTAAACATCCCAAACTTGAATCTTCTGGAGTATGACCTTTTCTCAATTTTTAGATTTACCTTTTTGAAAACTAGTCAGTATGAAACACTCAGTATAGGCTCTAAATTCAAGTTCTTGAGTCCTGATAACCTTAAAAATTGAATATCAGGCCACTAATGTTCATAAGTGAATACTGACTTAGTTGTGTTTTAGGGTTGATGCATTTGCTTACCTACAGGCTCTACAAGTATGCAAACACCCTTAAGGTGAAAACATCAGATGATGTTAGTAACATAAAGTGGATCTCTTTCAACCTTATTCAAATATTTTTTATCATATTTGATAAAACCAGTGTCACTAACATGAAATCTATGTAATCCTTGACAACACCAGAAATACATAACCAATTATAGTTTGGATTAGTGTGAGAGAATATTTCTATAGAATGGAGGAGCACATCTATGAGTATGCTTTTCAAAGCTGTGTGTATACTCAATGACATAGGTGCAAATTTTCTGAGTAAAATTATTTGAATATTTACTTGTCGGAAGATCTGGAATCTTTAGACTCTGAGTTTTTGATTTTTGGTTGCTTTTATTTCTTTTTCCCTTCCTTCCTCTCTCTGCATATTTTTTACTAAGAAATAAAATTATAATGGTTAATAATTGTTAGCAATATGCATATAATTTAAAAAACCTCACATTTTGTTGAAATTTAAGGAGAAAATCATTAGCAGTAAAGTCACAATTTCTTGGGACTAAAAGGTTTTGATGTCATACTTCAACACTTTGATGTAATAAATTTCAGTTCTCCAGTCCAAAACAAGTTTTAGCTTGGAAATTTAAAACAGTCCATTAGATTAGAAAAAATATCTTTGTAGTACTTTATGGAGTACTTCCTTTTATTTTTTCCCATTCTTGAGTCCCACTTAAGGGTGTTAATGACCACAGGAGGCAGGAAGAACTGGGAAATCTCCTTCAAGATCTCCAATTAGCACCCAACATTTTAAAGCTCTGTTAGTAGATCATCATGGTTGGCTAATGGCTAATAAGTATATGAAAAATTATTGTAACTAATCCTGTAAAATTACTTCAAAGGATTTTATCTCTAGTGAACAGAGTCTTCTCAAGATGGATTTTTAAAATCACTTTGCACGTACATACATGGAAAAAAATCTAGAGCAAAATCCACTGAAGCTATTTCCCTCGCAGTTGTAAAATGTTTGTATGATGCACAATCTCTGTTTATCTGGGTAGAGAATGATCCTTCCTCACACTTGTTCTTAAGTCTTGTAGATTGTGCATGAGAAAAGGTGTGCAATTAAGTTGTTAGGCCCTCTTCCCTGGTGTTATTAATTCAAGTTAGTTAAGAAGCAAATGGCACATTTCTTTTTTCCTCTATCCACATTACAAATGGTCTGTATAGCACCTGTGGGCAAGTTTGGCATGTGTATCTATCTGCTGATACACACCCACCTAACATGTGCCTTGCACTACATAAATTACTAATAAATACTAGGTCAGGTTGACCAATAAATTCCAGCTGCTTTGTACTGCCCTGTTCAATATAAACCAGCTGTATGCAAGTCTCATCTGGCTGATTCAGATGGATTTACAGTTATTTTGGCTTGGCAACACCACACAAATCAATCCATGTATATTGATGAGACTTGGTCAATACCTCCTCTGAAATCACACAAAATGCATAAGAAAAGCTAACCTTTCAACAATTATTTTAAACATCCACTTTAAGAATCTGAATCTGAAGAGATAAGGTCACATTAGTAAAGATAGCCAGTAAAGGTTAACCATTTAAATCATACATCTGTAAGAAGTTAAAGTACACTACAGCAATTAAACTCATGAATATAGGTCAGCACTCTAATCCCATGTCTGGTTTAATCTGATCTACAGAAAGGACAACTTTTAAACATTTTTTCTTCAGTGCATGTTCAATGGGAAATCAAAATATCTGAAAAAAGGATGAAATCCATTTTGCTAACAAAACAAGCTTCATCAGGAACAATCTTGTAAATGATCTGTAGCTTAAAAACTTATTTCTGCCTATTCCTGGAAAGAATCTTTGTAAGATCAGAGGCCTTTTAAAAAGCAGAAATGTCCAACATCTGTTTCTGTGTTTCATGAAGGCAAGACAAAGATAAATTAATACCATATGTGGAGCAATATGATTCAAAAATCCAGATTTGTTGGCATTTCCAAAAATAGGTTTCCAGGTTTATATAATAAATAAAATCAAAGATAAAGGATTTTTTTAGAACTTATCCTGAAAAATTAAGAAATTCTTCAATCAAAAAATAAGAAAGTATGGTTTATATATAATACAAAATTTCTTTAACATTTAAGGAAGAGAACTGTGGTGAAAAATAAAAGAGTCTTAAAATAATCATGGAATGAAAGTATTAAGACTGAATGATGTCTTAAAAAAATAAAGACAAAGCAACATAAGAATATTACCATTTGCCTTTGGCATTTGTATTTTTGTTTATTTTAGAAAGACCGTAGCCTTTCAAAAACCTCTTCTGTCAGGAAAGATTATGTCCTAGGAAGGTTATGTCCTAGGCTGTGGCTTGTAAATTTTTCTTTTCTTTTGTAGAGGAGTCTTCATTTGACTATTCCCATGAAGAAAGAGACAAAGTTCACATATCATGGGCTCCTGTCAGTTTTCATGAGCAATCAAGTTGCAGGGTGTAAACAAAAGAAGATGATGATGTCAGAGTCTCTCAGGTTCCATTCTGCAGTAGATACTGGATGTTTGAGATTGCTGATGGGCTGTTTTGTAGATCACCATCTTTGTAAGTTCACATTATGTCTTGGTGTACTGCTGCTTTCCAGATATTTTGCTTCAAAGTTACCTCAGCCATTTCTTTTTTCTTAGCTTTAGGTTCTTCCTGGACTTGTGTGGCCCAATAGTCTCCCAGGCACGGGTTAGAATTTGTTCTCAGGTATTTGTGGAGTAGGTTTGTACTAAAGTGGTAACCTCTTCCAATGGTAAAGGTAGTTCAGGCTTAGTATGTGGCTGAAAGAACAGCAGGAGCATCAACCAGCAGCGTTGGCTCTGTGTAATCCTAAATGTAAGGCCTAGTTGTTGTAAGACAGAAGAGGTGCAGAAGGGATGGTTTGCTTCGATTTCTTTCAGCCACAGAGATTAAACAATCCAACTGAAAATGTTTACAAAATAAAGCAGTAACTAAAGTACTGCCAAATTAAGGGAAAAGCCCAAGATTTTGCCATAAGTTTCATTGATTTTGAAATTTGATTACACTGTAAGTAAAGATAAATAATATTTCCTCCTGAAAAAATAGCATGGTTAATGGATAAGCAGCCTCCTATGAAAACAGTGTTCAAAAGCCAAAGTTCATGTAGAAAAGCAAAACAAAACCAAAACAACCAATCCCCCAAAGAAACAAAACAACCAACCAGCCAATCACAATAACAACAAAAATCCCACAATTTCCCCCTAAAATCAACTCAGAAAATGCCACCCATCCCCAACCACCATCCTGTGACGTTGCTAACAGTCCCATGGGGTCACTGCCACTGTGTTTCAGCTCAACAAGTAAAAGATAAGCGGTTTTCACACCATATTGGTTTTCAAACAGTGTTGTTCACAGGCCAGGGAAGAATGAAGATCACTGCTCTAGACTGTACCCTGAGACTTCTGTAGGACTAGACTAAGCCTTTTCACCAGAAATAGAGCCAGTAAGTCTTGCTCAAAAAGACTACTAAGTTTCTAACACTTTCTCTTCCCTTTTAAACACAAGACAATGAAAAACAACTAAAAAATACATTAGACACAAGTGGATTTTAATCATTTGTGCGGTATAAAATGTGGATGAGAGCTGTAAAGTTTTTCTTCCTACCACTATGCTTGTGTTTGATGCATTTCTGTATCTTCCCTGAAGGGTCTGCATAGTAAGTGACTGAGACTGGCTCAGTTGGTTAGGATGTGGTGCTGATAACATCGAGCTCACAGGTTTGCTCCCCACACCAGCCATTCACTTCAGAGCTGCACTCAATGTGGGCCCCATCCAGCTCAGAATATCCTGTGCTTTTAGCCACTTGTATAGTAATTTTGGACAAGAAGAGGTTAGGACAGGATGAGTATTAGCAACAGAGAAGACTCTGGTGCCTTTCTCATTCATTTCAAAGTGGTTTCCCAACAATAAGTATCTTCAGAGGTGTCAGTCTGGATTTGCTTACATGGATGTACCTGAGAGTGTTACATGATCCTCCTTTTTGAGAACTTGATTAAACAAACTGCTCTCAAAAGGTTTAAAGATAGACTTGGGAACAGTGTGAAAACACAGCATTACTAGAATTCACCTGGCATAATACTTGATGTTGCACTGAAAATTTATTTTGAAGTTGTTATTTAAGCCGGCATCAAAATTATACATAAATTTGATTACTTATATTAATATATAGTGTATATTATAATATATATATTCTATTATATATAATACATCATTAATTATACATAATTTTCATTTACAGGTGCTAGATGACATTAATATCAAGTAATGCAGAAGGTAATTGCAATCAAACTAGATTCAGAGCTTGAAGACCAGACTAGATCTTCAAAGAAAATTCATATGGTTTGGTTTACTACTAATATATAGGTTTTCAATGAATTTCTAAACTCTCATTTTGAGATGGAAGTGCCCTTACTATGACCCTCTCTATCAGAAAAATGTTCATTTGTAGTGAAACATATGGTTTTCTGACTTTTGGAAACAAAATGAAAATTAAACTTTCTCTATTCATATTTTATTTTAATTTTTGAACTTCAGAGATGTGAAAATCTCACAGGAAGTGCCCTTCAGAATTCAGAATTTATGATACTACCTATTTATGGCTTTTTTATGTAGCTGCAAAATATTTTAAAATAATCCTTATATAAATCAGGAAAAATAAGTGGGGAAAGTCAGCTTTTATAAGCCAAGTATTATGTCAATGACTACAGATAGATAATTTTAGGAATTTTTATTGGCATGGGGTGGACTTCATAAAAAAAGTCTTAAGAAACAGCAAGAGAAGATGATATCATCTAGTCAATATTTTGGAAGGCTGTATTATTTTTGTTTAGCTTACACTTCATATGTAAATAATAGTACACTTACAATTTTTTCTCACTGAGAAATGACTCTCAGTGTCATTTGATTTTAAAACATTTAATTCTCTTCAGCAGTTTGAGGAAAAAGTGAAATTTAAATCATTCAAGTCAGAAGAGCAAAATATTTAAAACAACAATCATGTAAATGTGTACCTTAAGTGTGTTGTTTATAATAGCCTAATGTCACAGTGGACATCAGCACTAAAAATTTGCTTCTCTATCACAAACCCTTAAAGAAGTAGGACATGAGGCAGTGTGGCTGCAGTGAGCAGTTGAATACCATTGTGTGGTTTCTGGCTTTTCCCCAGAAAAAGGAGGCTCCAGACTGTGTCTATTGGCATGATCTCTGAGTCTAAAACAACTGCTTTTCCAGTTTAGAAAAGGTTATAAGGAGTAGAGTGAGTGGAAAGGTATACTTTATACAACAAATTAGTCCTTCTTTATTAATTTGCACTCCATTGTACCCTTGCAACTTTGACTTAATCATCAAGTCCTTGCAAATATAAAGACAAAAGAGAAAACCAAAATGCTTAATAATGTCTTCTATTTTTTGGCTTTAAATAAAGAGCAGAAAAAAATAGTTGCAAAACTATCAATTCTAAGGTAATCATAAAATGTTGTGATGAAAATCCTGAGTGCTTAGCAACAAAGGAACACATAAGAATAGAATCATGTACACGGTGCATATATACTTAAGACTCTTGTATCTAGAGAATGATTTCATAGCTTCACTTTTCACTGAGGACCTGGACACTACCCTTCAGCTGGACAAAAGCAGCAGCACTGGAGCTTGTGCTGCTGCTGCATACATGGGCATCACAACATATGAGCTGGTTGCTCATCTTTATCCACAATTAAATAGCTGCAGAGGACCTAATCTCACCCTACAGGGAGCAGCCATTAACGCCTAACCTTCATTATCCAGGATAACCATCTCCTTTCCTGACAGTTTATATGTGACAACTTAGTCATCTGAGTTCCATTCATTCTCACAGCATGCATTCAGGTTACAGTACTTGAAACTAAGTTGACTCCTAGGAATGATCCATAGATGGTTTGAATTTCTGCCAAAGATAATATATCTTCTGAGGAAAAGAGGGAAAGAAAAAAGACAACACAGAAAAGCGATAAAAGAATAAGCTTTATGGGAAGAGCAGCCTCTTTTCCCATAAATGATGAATCAATCCATTATATTTGTGATAATCAATACCATGGATCCTCTTCATGTCAAGGTAAAAAAAAAACCCAACCTGGTAAAGAGACAAATCATTACTAATTCATTCATTGCAATAACATTAATCACGACGAGCTAATGTGATATTAATGTGGCTGTAATATGTTCTTCCATAGATAGGAATTTCACTGTAATATAGGAATTAACTACCGTACCATGGCTTTAAAGAGTTATGTAAATTGATAAATAACACTGAAAAGCTTTTTAAATAGGGGTAGGCATGAATCTATTGACGTGCTACGTTCTGGTGGAGACTGGAGGATGCCCACATCCTTCTCCAGTGCCCACATTTGCAGGTATGTTAACTCTGCTTTGCATTTTCCATGAGTTATTGCCTACAGCAACAGCCAGTCAGCTTTTCAACATTGTGTGGTCCTCTTCCAGGAAATATTGATGTGGGAGATTAGTAGTTCTGGGAATGGAATCAAAGCTGTCATGATGCTCACTGGTGTCTAGGAGGAGTTTGGGAGTCACGTGCAAATGGTGCTCTGACCACCCTTCCACACCAAGGGAGGGGACAGCTTCCCAGATATACCTCCCCTAAGGATCTTCAAACCTGGCTTCTGCCATATCATTATTTTATGGGTAATAATTCAAAACAGACTCATCCTGTGTGACCAGTTCTTGAGTGTGGTGTGGTGTGGAATGCTGTGCTGTGCTGTGGGGGACTTGGACAATAGAGAAGGACCTTGTCCTTTCTCACTCAGCACAGAGTACTGCAGCCCTCTGCTAAGGCTGTCAGCAGTGCTGAGAACCAGGTGTTGATGGAGAAAAGTGAAGGAAATGGAAAACTGAAATATCAGAATGCATAAGAAAAACAGTGAAACAAAAACAGTAAACCACCTTTCTATTTAAAGCACTGCATAGATCCACTGTATCCCTAGTCTCACATAACATTTGTATTCCATGGAAAGTTATAAAACTCCAAGATGATGATGAAAGTTCCACTTTGAACAGTAAACTGTACTAAACCTCCAAAAGTTCCTTCTAAACAGTATTTCCATGAGTGTGTGATTCAAATTACCTGTAGAAAAGATACAATTTTCTAGTATAATCTACCTTTTGTCTTTGCCTGCACATTGCCAGGTATACTAAGTGTATTTGGGCTATAATTAGTTTTTTTCCCAAGAAAAAAATACTGCTATTATGCTAAAAATGCTTTATGTTCCATTAAAAAAATAATTCATTTGAATCTGTATGTTTAATAAACTTTATCTTCTACAGATATTCATTATCAAAGTATTTCAGTGTAACAAATTAAATTAGTTCTATAAGTATACTTGGAAGCTCAAACACCTAAGTTAAGTTTTGTTGAAGATCCCTTATTTATGCTTTCAATGAGCAAGTATAAGTGCAGTAATGAGCTTGTAGCAGCACAAACTGTATCTCTGGGTTTGCAGTTCTGCAATCTTGGTTCATATTTGTAGACATCTGATGTGCACAGAGCACCCATATGGAACCTGTTTTCTACAGTATATTAGTCTCAATATTTGTCATTCACACCAAACTCTGTTTTAGACTAATGTGAAATATTTTCACAACAAACTAATACAACCATATTCAGTATGAACTATCAGATTTTGTGTCCAATAGTTTAGTGCTCCATTCAATAGTGCAGCAATGCAGTTTGATCTGCTTCAGTAACTGGAAGTGAAAATTATTGAATTTTTAAAATATTTTGGAAATTCTCTCTGCCATCCTGTCATTTAGGATAATTATTCTTTAAAATCCATTTCTGCACATAATTTGCAGATTCTTTTTATCTCATATGGGAAAGCAAGGGGGAAACAAATATTGAAAAAAGTTAAATGTCTTGAATACAGTTTGGAACCATCAACAATATTTGTACCCAATACTATAGCCTATTACCACAAGAGATTCTTCCTACTATTTTTAATTAGCAAAACTATTAATCACTTCTGTACCGTAGCTGCTTATCATAAAACTGGTTAGTTAAAACTTCCTGACTTCCATCTTTTGTCTGTCCTGTCTGATAACCCTCTGGGAAAGCACTTTTTATAAGTGAATAATACAATAGGACCTAGATCATGGCTGACATCTTTACTGAGATCCTATCAAATGGTCATATGCAATTACTCAAAAGGAGCTTTGTCAATGAATGAGATTTGTGATAAGCTGGTAAGGTTAATATTTCTGTCAAGAGCTTAGATATCTATTCATTGCATAATCAGGATCACCACAGAAATACCTCAATATTCTTTATTACAGAAAAAGAAGAGGCTTTTGAAAGTATTTTTGTTAAAAATCTCTGGTATATGATATTCTCCTAGTCTCTGAATGGTTTTGTAGCAGCAGAGAAAGTTATACACCTGAAGGTAAAGGGGCACAGTGGACTTGGGATAAAATTTGGTTATTTTTAAGTGTCATTTTAGAGTCAAGAAATGCCAATATCATATACATATGATATTAATTTAAAATTATTTTGATTTATTTTATTACAACCAGGAGAAAGAAGATACAGTAATTTTAAGAATGTTCCAGATTTTATCAGGGGTAGTTTAAATTGACAGAAGTAGCTTGAAATAATTCATTAATATTATAATATTGATTTTATTTCTGTTAGCTGATAATTTCTCTTCTTTTAAAACCATGAAAGACACAGGAAGATAATAATAACAATGGATCACTTATTGTTATTTCACCTTGATTGTTTTAGTTTCAAGTATTTTAATAATAGATATGATTTTCAGTATATTTCTGATACAATGCTAGAATTGGAAAAAAAGGAACAGAGGATAAAGTGAAGGTCAGTAACTGTTATTGTCATAATAAATCACAGGCATCTTATATTTTAACCTTATCTTGAATTTTCCTAGCAAATAGATTGGGAATTTTCTTTTTTCTTTTTTTTTTTGAGAAACAAGTCCAAAATACAACATTCCTGAAAGCACTCAGTAAGCCTCCAAATCTCTTGATGATACCCAGAAACATGGTGTTTCTTGGTTTGTTTTCTTTTTAGAAATGGAAAAATAATTATAAAACATATTGTGCTAATAAATCAAAAAAGGCGCTTGAAATAATCTCATAAAATGTTATGGCTTAAATAATGCCCTTCATCAGTATTCTTTGTTTAACATTTTATGTTTATTGATAAATGAAGATGCATTTAAATAATTCAAACAAAACATTAGCTGCAAGCAAGGAATTAATAATTGATAGGACTGGAAGGGCTTTTTTTCACTTGGGAAATAGATAATATTAGCTTAATGTGGGGTTGTAGGAACAGAGGAAATGTAATGGATCTGCCTGCTTTAAACTGATGATTGTTATTGTGGTCTGAAAGTTGCTACAAAGGCAAAAGCAGGACAGCTCTGTAACAGCAGTAGACTCACTCATAGGAGCTGACAAGGCAAATTGTGGTTTGATACACCAGATTTATAGGGGAAGGGATCTAATAAACTTAACTTACACTAAAGGAAGAAAAAAATACATGCTGTTAAACTTATGTCTGAGAATTTTCAAATGACAAAATCTAAACAGCTTTGGAGTCTAAAAATGTTCAGGTTTTTTTCCACCTCAGTTTCATTTCTTATGATTACCTCCATGCAGCATTTTCTCTAAGTCAGGGACCCACTGGTAAGGAGACTGTAACGCAGAAGCGAATGCATTCTTGAGGATTCTCAGAGGAAGATCATTTAGTCTATAAACACTCGTCATAAGGTTTTATTTATGTTTGCTTGTGAAGATGCCAAATTCTTCCAGCTGCGCATTTGAACATGGAGATGTAGACAAACAGCTTTGTCAGGTCCTCTCTTAGGAAGGAAATTTCTGTTGGAGATCCTCAGGTTGTGTCTGGTGATAGAAAAACCCACAGAGTTACTTTCAAATCAGTTGCACAATTCCCATTTCCATTTGCTCTGGAAGACATAAGATTTATGGTGATTTGAAAGTCTACCAAATGATATTTTCATTTCCATATGGCATTTGTGAATCCACAATCCAAACGTTCATTTTACACTCTAGCAGCCAGAATTTGCATTTACACATGTAACCAACATTTCACTTCATTAGTTTGATAAGCAGGACAAAATTTAAAATAAATGAAAAAAAAAAGTTGCTTAAATCTATAAAAATGTCACAAATGCTAATGGTCCAAAAACAAACAAACAAAAAAATCATGTTCTTCTAATCAAAATCTTTTTGACAGTCATAAACAAAAATATAAAACATGTCATCTAATCTGAAAACCAACATTTTTCAGGTTTTAAAAGTAAGTTTGAAAGATCACAGCCTTATTGTACTTGGTCATGACTACTAGAAACCATGCCATTATGTTACCAGGGTTTTACTTAAAGGTAGTGTTAGAACAGCCAAACACTTCTAATAAAAGTATTAAATGGAACATTCTTCATTACTTAAACCGTTGTATCTTGTGTCATCACTTACTAAAGATGAATGTGCCATATTACTGAAAATGAACAGTTGTGTTTTCTACCTATTTTCTGCAGGGGTAAATGGTCATAAAGGGATCAAGGCAGTGAAGAATCAAGTTCTGTATCTCTAGTTATGTGTGCCAAGTTCATACCTGAACATCTCCCAGAATAGGTTTTCTGAAGCAGACAGATTGTAAGCCTGCACAAAATTGGTTTCAGAAATGCAAATGGGAGAAAGCAGCTTTGTTTTCCAGCCATTGCAACACTCGACATGACATTTAGATAGACTTGCTTGCATTGACAGTAGGCACATATGTCTACTATTTTGTTTTAAAATATATGTATTGCTTTTAATAACAACATTACAGCTGTTCACAAAATGACGCCTCTAGACAGAAGCACTACAATGAAAAAAGAGTATCAACAGAAGGACTGTATCTGCATGCAACTCTGCAGTTGCCAAGAAATGAAGATATAACATATGGTCATTTTGTAAAGGTGAGCTGAACAAAAAACAAGCAGCAACCTAGCCAATTTTTGTCATTTGAATTCTCCTGTTCAAAACCCAATTTACTTTCATATGACTCTTGCTAATTTGAATGATATATTTATTAAAATATGATACAGCCAGCCCTGCAACTGGGAAAACAATTTAAAAATAAATTTGTGGAATGGTACGTTGCCAATTTTTCACTTGTCTAGAGCTATCCTTTAAAAATTAATGTATAATTTTGCAGCAGAAGAATCGAATGCTATTAACAGCTTGCTAGTGTGAAGAGAGGAAGTTGTAACTTATATTAAATATCCCACTGTTGATATGAATGCCTTCCCTTGATTTATCTGTTTATTGAACTGCCTTGGAAGGGCCACTTCACATAGGAATGCATGGGGGAATGTTAACATAACCCAAGACTCTTTGATAATCTTTCTGGACATCACCCAAAAAATGACAAGATTCAGGAAAAAACTGATAAGATTGGAAATGCTTCATTTCCCACCATAGCAATTTATAGACTGTAGGGAAAGTGTGGGCTCCAGACAAGCTGCTGGTTTAGGCAACATTACTGTTTTTGTACCCAAATAGCCAACAAAAATTCATAGTTGCGTGGGTTTTTTTCGTCAACAGAAAAAAAAATATCAGATCCTTGATCTAATTCTGCTAACTGATAATGAACATATATATCTTTGGCTCCCTGAGTGCCTTAGGAAAATAGCAGGAAGGAAGCTTTTTTTCACTTACTGCACTATATCCCAAGCTGCTCTTTCCTTTCTTTTTTTTTTTGCTATTTCAGATCTCTTTGCAGATGCACTCTAAAGCCCCATACGTGCATGATATTTTCTCAACATTTTCTCTTTTATTGTCTAGTTCCCTATGTTCTACTTTTCCACAATGGCAGAACCTTTACAAACAGAAGCCTAAATTTATTTTTTTTATGTTTTTGGGATTCTGAAATATGCCTGTGCTTAGAATAGAAGGCATCACTTTTCCAACTGCCTTAAGACTTTTGTTATTTTAACCACATTACACAAAGAATTTACAGTTACTTGTTTTGTTTTCAGTGCATTTCAGCTCTGTCCTTGCCAAGACTATTTATAATGAAGGGTAACAACATATTGCAAAATTGTTTAATTCCAGCAAAGAGTTTTGGTGTTCATTAGCAGGACCCTGGTGTTATTTGGCCAGCAGAGTTGGCTTAAGGAACTCCTCCTGACTTTATTGCACCTGAATTCTCAAATCTCAGTTCCCAGATTTAAATGATAAAACAACAAAGGAATTTTTTTTAAAATTGTACAGAACAAGAAGAGGTGTGCATTCCATTTCCCTAGCAAAACTGCTGTAGCCAGTACTCTTTGCACAAAAGACTTGAGCACAAATGTTAACTTAACAAGTTAAACTGGACAGAAATCTATCAGGAAAGAGAAATAATTATCATGGCAGCTCTGTCGCCATCGTGATGAAAGATAGAACCTGTGAGGGACAAATGTCTGCATTTCAGAACAACTACCTGATTTCCACAAACAAGTGGAAAATCAGTAGTAGTTGGCTCCTGCCCCAACTACTGTCTCTGTTCCAGGCTCTAGAGTCAATGCCCATGTAAAACTCCAGTCATCGCTCTAGCTGATGGTCAGAGTGAGAATAAGATTTGTTAATACTGCTAACACTTGAATAGGACAAAGCAGTGGGAGAGCTGAGAAAAATCAGGACTCACTAATTAGGGCAGTGCTCAGTTGTCTCCATCCTAACAAACATCCTGCAATTTAGAATAGATGTTATGGGGAATATCAAAGAAAATATCCAGCAGCTTGATCAGGCTAGCCATCACATTTTCAGTCAGTTCTGCAGGGGAATCAAATAACACAGTAGTTCCCCTATACACATTGCAGAGAGAAAAAATTACATCCTCTGTCACTATTAAGATCTTCCTAGAAGAGATTTTCAGTTTAACTCACTCATTTTCATGGCTGTAGGTGGAAAGAAATACCATTTTAGCTGCTAAATTTCAAATATTGAACAGAACCCATGGTACTTTCAGTCTGTTTTCTGAGCAGAAGACGATGCCCAGAGTCTACTGCACAGCCATTGCAGGCTAGCTCCTTTAATCCACAGCAGCACCACTTTCCAGCCTGCCCACTCAAGTGCAGTCACCTAAGTCAATGAACATCTGATAATTAGGGGGAATGATGAGCTAGCCCTTTCTCTTTATGATAACAGGAAAAATAGCTCGTGTAATACAACACTGTGCATTGATCCTTTTTTGATCAAGGGAAAAAGATTTTGCAGAGGCATCAGATCATCAGGAAAAGAGGCGAGTATGTATCTCTACACAGCCTTGATGAAACAGTCCCTTGTGCATTAGGTACTGTTCTAATCCCTTCAGTGCTCAAAAATATAGGCAAATAAAAGTGACTACAGCACAAGCTGAAGAAATGAAAGTAATATTTAGAGCTGTGATCTCAATTTAAGAAAAGCTGAATGAAAAAATAGATTACCTTGAGTGAGGATGAAGTGATAACAGGATAATTATCTTTCCATTTCTAAGGATTTCTTGGACTAAAAAAAATATTTATGGGACAATACCAGAAAAACATGATAAATTTTAGTAAGGGTAAATTTTTGCTGAATATCAGAAAAGACTTGCTTAGCTTTCCATAGGCTATGAAATAGAGTTCTCATGGGAAATGGAAAAAACCTGGGACTTTTCAGAACAAAACTGAATAAACCACAGAAAGTTTTACTGCAGTGCTGCAGATGTGACCATCTTTTATTTCTAGATTTGTGCATGTCTGTTACAAAATATTTGTTTGGGAATCCAGGTTCTCCTTTAGCTATTTTATGGCAGCTTTGTAAAGCAGTTTTCTTTTTCTTATTTCCTTTTAAATAAGAAAGGAAAAAAACAAAGTTCTCCTAGTAAATAATATTTTTTAATACAACTTTTTCTATTAAAATATTTCTGTCCTTGAATAATGAAGAACATAAAACATATTTGCTATTAATTATAAAAGAAATTTCATGGATATTTGTCACAAGGATGTTAATTCATTGGAATGGAATTTTTCCATGGAATTTTAATTCAGTAGACAAGAAGGATCTCAACAAGAACATTTAATTTTGAAAATTCAAACTTGAAGTTTTTTCTCAGAATTTAGATATAAAGTTACTTCAATTCTTTTCTTTACATTTTTTCTAATTTTGTCCCTACCCCTAAACTTGTTAAACTTTCCAAGAAAGAAAATAAACATTTTGTCTTCATCTTACTAAAAGTATACTTCATTATTCTATTTCATAAGGTGAAGGTTATGTTATGTAATGTGTTATATTATGTTATGTTATATGTTATATATGTTATATATGTTGTGTTATTCTGCTTCAGTGTATTCAGAGGCTTTCCAAGACACTCACTGTAGCTTCCTGATTTTGAAAGAATGTTCTGTTTCTCTTGTCTGCCTCCTTTCCAGCGCTGAATAATGATAAACAGATCTTGCAAAAAATCTTTTCACTGATGTTTAAACTGAAGAACAAAATTCAGAGAGAGATAAGGTATCACTTTTCACCAAACATGTTACTCTAGCTGTATATCCTACATCTTGACTTGCTGCAATGTTTATAACAACACATTTTATGTATAATGCCATGAAGTGATGACAATCTGCTCTACTGTCATGGTGTGATGTTGAATTAATAGGAAACAAGGTGAGGGCAGAGCAGGCAATCATTGTATGTGTTAACTTCATGATTAACCATTGGGTTCTTAATAAAGTCTTACTCTACAGAACAGACTGCCAAATATTTTTGTCACTTCTACAATATTTTGTCAAAATATATGACCTTGAAAGTCACCTTTGAAGTTATCTTAATATTTCATGCAACTGAGACTAATGCAGCTTTTATGAATTTCAGTGAGAACACACCTGATGTGTAAAATAATCCCTAATAGTGAGTGAAATTCCTAAAAATAGATCATATGCAGTGAAGTGTGTTGCAAGAGAATGCACTGCATTTCTCTCAATTTAACTCAACTTAGTCCATGTTATTCATTAATTATGCTAGAATATTTCCCTTTAAATTGAAAATAGAATTGATAAACAGCATTTTCATCACAGTTTGTGAAACCTGTTTGGCAGACTACAGAGATCAAAAGCTCTTGCTCAGTTTCAAGATCATCAAGTGCCTAGTGCAGATTCATTAGTTGCTTGTCTTGCTGCACTAGTTCAAGAAGAACGTCATAAATGCCCTCATTGTAGAGAAGACTTGTCAAGACATAAACTAGTCTGTCCTTCCTGTCTCTCAGTGCAGCTGCACAGACCTTTTGCATCCATGGTGTGTAAGATCATCAGCTGTTCTTGCCTACAGACCAGACTTTATCTAAAAAACTCAGGCCAATTTTCAGTACTTGTTGGTATGACTTTTGCCTCCATGATAAGGGAACTAAAGTCAAAACACAATTACCACACTCTACCAGGTGAGATAAGGGACCATAGCAAATAAAATATTCCTTCTCCCTGAAGCTTATACACCAGGTATAAACAAGGGACAAAAAGCATAATATAAACGTATAGCAATACTGGTTGTTTAACAGTTAATAATCTCAACAAAAAAATAACTTTTTTTTAAATTAGACACCATGTAAAATAAAGTTGAAAGAACAGATTGATTGTAGACAGAAGAATAGTTTCACAGATATTGTTTTCAAGCATGAGGATTAGCCAGAAGGAAAGAAATAAGGAGCTAACTTTAAATTTAAATAAATAAAAAATGAAGCTCTGAAAAGGAGGCTAGCTAGAAGCAGTTATTAATATATTGACAGTAATCCAAGGTGATAAAGTGGGATTAGTCTATGAAGAATCTGAAGAATCTCAATGGGCCATCCTCAATAAGATAAAGTTTTTTTCGGGGCTCTTTTATCAAGAAAATTTTGCCTGCACATTCCTCTTGAATGTGGCTAGAAGACTGATGAGGGAGTAATGAGTGAAAGCGCTCACCCTCAAAAAGGTGCAAGCAATACCTAACCAAGCTGTTCAAGGTATGATTTCAATGCATGTTTGACAGACTGCCCCAGATCAGAGTTATTGATGGTGACACAGTTTAGTGATACCACAAGCCTTCAGTTTTGCACATTTGGCAGATATCTGTGCCATAGTGTCTGCATTTGCACAATGTGGCTGAGTACAGTCTGTGTTCATCAGCATTAGGAGTACAATATCTAGAAAGTAAATTATTTAAGATATATTTATTCTCAAGCCTTTCAGGTTCATTTTTGTTAGCAAAGGGAACACATGTTTTCAAAAATGCAGAAGCTAAATTTTCCAACAGCCCCATTGATATGGACCAAAGGTACCTAAATACTTATTGCACCCCAAGAATTGAATCAAACTAAACCTATCCCATTTTGAAAGAAAAGTTTCCAGTCTTATGCAGGAGCCTAGATTTTTAAAGGTTGCAAAACATCTGGTAAAAGTCAGATTTTTCTCAAGAAGGTTTTTACATTTATTTTTATAAAGTCTTTATATGTATGTACATATACAGATATAAGTGAGCCTCATGATGCTCATATTCTCTAGAAAATTACACTGAGAAAAAATTTATAGTCAAGTTTTTGTTTTTAGGAGAGGTAATATAGCATATACTGTGATTAACAGTCCAAAGCTACAAAAGGGAGTTAAGATCTTTTAAACACTATGCAAAAGCTCTATTTCTTCAGTTTCAGCAGAGACTAAGATTTAAACCTTAATATTAGAAGCCTTATCTTGGACATGATTTATTTAAAAAATACCCCCAAGATTTTCTACAGCATGATTATAATGCCTATATGAACTGATGGAATCAAGGCCTTGAATTTCTGACCTGTCAAGTCCACTCTGTCTGGAGTTGGTATCATGCATTCACTAGCATTTATTGCAAATATTTATAGTATTGCAATAGTTTATTGATACTTGACCCTGCAAAACTACCACAGGTTTATCTCACCTATTGCTTCTGTTGGCTGACAGACTGCTGATTTCAGGTGTGAGCAAGCAGGTAACCAGCAAGAGAGGAGCAGCTGGGAAACTCTATGGAAACTATGAGAGTGTGGGAGTTTGAAGGCTATTTGTATGGCAGTATGTTCTCTCTGTTTTACTGTCATCACTTTGATGTCAAGTTTCATTGTTTCTGTACAGGGAGGCCAGTTTTCAGCTATCTGGCAAAGACAAATTATGAAAAATTCTGAAAAGAATGTAATTTTTACTGCTTGAGCAATTGCTGGAGGTCTTGTGGCACGTAAGCTGAGCATTAGTAAGGCTGAGAGATCCTGGAAGAAGACACACCCATGGTTATAAAAGAAAAAGAGACCTGAAAAAAGATATTTGAAACTTTGTGCATTGGATGATAGCTTGTTTAAATATTTTTGCTACAAGTGGAATTGAAGTAAGAAGTATTGTAATATCTTTTCAGAGGAAGTGGATGGTCAAAATCTCAATTTAGAGTCTCAATATTTCCAAAGGTTGGTAAGACTCCTAAGCTCAGGCTCTGGCTGGAACTTTCATGAAAAATAATCAATCTTATCTACCTCCTCCTTTGTGACTTTCTTACCCTCCATTTTCTTTTTATTCAGTTGGGTCTTGGGTTCTAAAATAATAACCTAAATAGTACAATTCCTCTAATGTAATGAAATGTGCACTTAATAGGCCACGTTGGCCAAAATCCACATTGCTATTAAATATTAAATGTACCTGGTTTTATTCTGATATTTAATCTGTTAATAGTTCTGAAATAAGCTGGTTGGTCTATTTTGCAAACAAGATGTGTTTTCATCAAAATCCATTTGAATTCTCCATTTAAAAAAAAATATTTACATAAGCATGATCTATGACTTAATTCCAAGGCTGAAAACAAAACACAATATTAACAAAATCACAATCTCTCTATTTCTCTCACTTCCAGAATCTGTCTCTACTTTCTAGCTCTTTTTTTTCAAATGATACAGAATATATTTATGTGCAAGAGAAAGTCACAGTAGTAAAAAATGGCTGTCTGAGAAAACAAAGAACAATTAATGAAGAAAAAACGTCTACAATGGAATGCCTGTTATTTTCCCTTAAGTGATACATTAGGTACAGGAAATCACATTACAATTTGATGTATGTGTCACTTTAAGAGTGATTCTTGGATTGTGGAGGTAGCTTGTGTGTCGTATGATGTAAGTACTTTTATTGAGTAGGTAAATGTGTAATAGCTAAAAGCCTCATAAATCAGCTAAATGTTCTCCCAATTTATAGAGAATATTTGATCTGAGAACATTACCGTCTAGTGAGCTGCTGAGAAACAGAGAAGACATGAAGAGTGATGGAGACGGATATCTTGGGTAATTTTTTGGATATATGGTATCTGGGGCTGCCTCTTCGTTTCTTGCATCTTTTGTACTCATTAACACCTGTGCAAGAGTAATGTACTACCAAGCTAAAGTTTTCTGCTTACTTACTCTAGCACTTTTATAGCTGCTTCCCGTAATAGTAGAGTCACACAGAATGAAACACAGGATAGGTTTTCAGTCCTAAGATCTTTCTCTATTAAACAACTGTAGCAGTGAAAAAACCACATGTTTGAGAAATTCATCTAGCCATGGTTTTGAGTATTTCAGCCCACTCCTATTAAGGCAAAGAAGTAAAGCTTTTTCTAACTTCAAGTGCAAATTAATAATATTCAGTCTGTCTCTGCATCTTAATTCTTAGTGGAAAAATGGGAGACATTAAAAAACTGTATTTATAAATACATATATAAATATATATATAAACTAGATACAAGAGAATCAATATCACACGGATTCTCTTTGATTCTCCTTTACAGGATTCTTTATATTGTACTTAACAAGTACATTAAAAGTATTTAATATTTAGCAACATCTGTCAGTAGTATTATAATCTGTACACTATGATGAGTGCCTGTATTGACTGAAGCTGAACTTTTGAACCTGTTGCAACATCAGAGAGCAAAGAATTGTTATTTATTTGCCATATTGTGGTTATAAAATTAAATAACTATTTTCTATGGTTACTCAAGAACAGGTGTTGAACAAGCCTCTGATTGCTAAATGGATACTTCCACATCTTTTTGAAACTGTGATTTGTGAGGGCTCTGATGCTCTGAGGCATTACTTGTTGGATTGTTCACCTATTCATATTTTATACAGCTGAATACTTTCCACTTTAAGTCTCATCAGAGGCCTTTAAAAACCTTGTTTCATGCAAAGTCATTTTTCATCAAGCAAGTATGGAAGTAGTGACAGTCTAAAGTTTCTTTTTCTTTTCCTTTCTGAGCCACACAAGTGGTACATAAGGCCCCTGGAAACATGAGCCACTGTAGGATTTATTATCTGTGTGAAATGGTTAAAATTTCTCCTATTAAAAGCAATTGTCTTTGCATGTATAATACTTTCTGAACTCTTTTCCCTCCAATTTAGGACTGACTCAGTGAATTTTTGGGGAGTTAAGAGAAAAAGATTGCCTGACACACAGCAATCTGATTAAAAAAAACACTGCACCAAGTATCTTACCTTAGAATGTCCAAAGTTATTATTACCACAAAACAAGTTTTAAAAAAAGTGTGTGGTTTGCTATATCTGTCCAGGAAGAGCACAAGGCAAGGAAAAGATGCTAATCCTAACAGAGCTATGAGAATAGAGGCATCTTTTCTTCCTGATCCAGCTCTGTTGGGCTCAAGGACTGCTGCTCATTTGAGCTGTTTGGTGCAAAGACCCTTTGGTGCACACCTGACTGCTGTGAGATAGGCTGGCTCGAGCATCAACAGGCACACACGGAATGTTTCTGGGTCTCTTTGCAAATTCTGTCTCTAGGCTCTAGCCCAGTCTCAAGAATGAGATCCAGGCTGCTAATGTGACACCCCAAGATACATTTCTACATGCCATCCCACTTGAATTCTACCTGACCACTTTACTGGCTCTGAATGACACTTAATTTCAATCTGTACTGGTGTATGATCTGCTTAGTAAGGTCTATAAAACCCTAACAAGGTTAGCAATTTCTGCTGAAGAATGGTCTTGTTCAATTATCCTAATAATTCCTCTTTGACCTTAACCTCTCGAGAAAATAGAGCTCATACAGTGTGCCTTAATTCTAGCTTTCCTTGTTTCAGAGCATAACCCAACTCTTCAAATTATATTTTTCCCTAAGCTTTTTCATGTTAACATACACCTTCTTAAAAACACTTTTTCAGCCCTATTTAGCCAAACCAAACTGCCATTTTTTTTCTCAAGAAACTTCCTTCACATGCTGAAACACACACACAGTGAAAAATGCAAAAAATAAAAGCATGATTTATAAAAGAAAGGCTTAGATATTCAAAGTTCATGGAATTAGGAAATAAAGCGGAAAACATGTCTGCCCCTATAAACATGATGTCGATTTCTAGAACTGTGGCCAATATAAAATTTCCCTCAAAATCAAATATCAGTGGCAGAATACTCAAATTAAAAACAATCTTGCAGGTCATGTTGCTCTTTTTCTTTGTTCTATATAGTTCTGATGGAAAATCTCAGGCATTTTAAAATAAAAAAATGTAAAATGCTGAAATTCAGACTAACAACTGTAACTGTCACTGTGATGCCAACAATAAAAAGTGCTAGTGTGATCCTTCTAATCTAGAAATGAGCTTAATCATAGTATAGATGTTTTGTCATCAGCCTGCTGTATAGATAAATAATCTTTCTCTACTGTATCTACATGACAAATGTCAGTCAAAGCAAGATGGAATCCTTTAAAGGGAAATTATAATCTATAAAATATATATCTTTGAGAAAGTAGTGATTTGAACATCAAATGAAACCATTTGGCTTTGTACTGTAACACAGTAAATTTTTTCTAAGTGATACTCTTGGGCAGTCTTGTGTAACTGAGGAACCTGAAGTTCTAGAAGTTACTATATGATTACCCAATATAAGAGAAACCATCATGCTTAGAGAAAAATTGCTGTTCTTTTTCCTTGTATTTATGTATTAGTTGTGCTCAGGGGTCCTCATCCAAGTTCCAGTGAAATCAATGAGAGCTGGAAAGGACCATCATAGCACAAACCTTGTGCCTGCAGGTTTTTTTCATCTTGATGTAAAAAGTATAGGCATATGACTTTGAACATGTGAGAGGGAAAAACTGCTGCTTCAGAAAAGGACTATGGGGATATTTTTTAAGATATAAAAGGACTTAGGCACCTAACTGTTACTTGTGCCTTTGAAAATACTTGACTTACCATCTAATAAAGCAATATTACCAAGCAGAAGTATAGATTCTTCTTGGTGAGCTGATCTTGAATAAAACCTCTATTATTTTTTTCCACTAATAATTCTTTTCCACTAATAATTATTTTCCTATTGTTGGGATTTTTTTTTTTTTTTATTTGTAGTGCTTATTAAATATTCAGTCCTGTTAGAAATCAAATTTTTTTAAAACCATTCATATCTTTAGCAACTAAAGGTAGGAACCATACTAAATAAATGAAAAAAGGAAGAGAATGTTCACTGTAGCAACTCTGAGGGCAACAGAATACCTGGCATAGCACACAAAAATGCTGTGGTAGCTTTTCATTTCTTCCTCAGTTCACCTCAGACTAACATATGGACAGTTTTTCTCCTTGTATACATGATTTCTTAGATAATAAATGCAAGCATATAAACATTAAAATAGTTTTGTATTTTTCATATCACTATTACTATGGTCCTACTAAAGTCACCTATCTAGAAAAGGTTCAATTATTTTCAAAGACACTAAAAAATCTGCACCTATTTCAATACTAAACATATTTCACAAGACTTCCACTTCGCAACTAAATCCATTAATGCAAATTAGGATAACTGTAGTGCAAAGGTTTACAGTTTTAAAAAAGGAACAGTTGATTTCTCCAATCTCCACATAAAGATGTTGATTGTTAATGAATTCTGACATACTGTCTGCTTTTGCAGATAAAGGCATCAAGCAATTCTGCTCAGATTCAACAAAAACAACATAGCAGGGCTTCTAGATCATACATAGATTGAAAAACCTTACCCCAGTTTTGAGGAAAGAAGCTATGTTGGAAAAAATGAGGAGCATTTAAATAGGCATGTGTGAGAAATAACATCTAAAGACATAAATGGAACTTTATGAAACTGATTTTTTTTTTTATAATTGCAAGTTATTTGGACCCAAGAAAGGCTGATCAGCTCCATACAGAAAAGATTGTTTGGTACTTACAATTCTGAATTCTATCATCTGCATTAAATTTTACTTCCTAAGGTCAGGCTTGCTGGTCACAAGTCATCCATTTGCTGGAGGAACCTTCACACTATTCACATGATTTCCTCCAGCCATATACACTGAAAAACCAATGCGCACACACCTGTATTTCTGAATAAAATGTCTCTCTATATTTTGGTGACATTTCTACATCCACCTTTCAAGAAGCAAACGATCACAAAATATGGAAGGCAAACTCTGGCTGTGATTCCTTGTATATCACTTTTACTCAGATGGATTTCTATTGCATCAACAGAAATACTTAATGACTTTCAGCAAATTTTTTTTTATTGTGTTGTGTGCATTTGGGATTTTTTTGTTTAGTTTTTGGGGTATTTTGTTGTTAATTACAGGTTGATTGGTGATAAAACAACACAGCTAGGACACCTAGTTGGCAGCATATATGTACACCATTACTTAATATGTATTTCTTTATGTAAATGAAGCCTGAGATTTTAGGATGAATACTGAAAGTCAGGCAGTGTTTTCTGTTCAGCCCTTTTCACCAGTACTTAGGTGGTCCTGCCATCACTGAGGAAAGGACCTTGAAAACACTTGTCCTGAATTTAGTTTGAAAACTCCTATTGGATGTGGTCCATCACATATTTAGCATGCTAACAGTTCTGGCAGGAATGAGTTCCATGAGTAATGCTTTTGTTTGTTTTTACCACAGCATTTATGTTACTCAAACTCCAGGGAAAACATGGACTAGCATCCAAATTGCATTTGATTCATAACTGCAATAGTGTCCTCCTTATTCTGAAAATTATCTAGTGACAGTAACTCCATCTAGTCTGAAAATATCACATATTACTCATCAAAAGATGGAAAATTACATATAATGATATATTCTTAGGTCATCACAGAGAATTCTTTCCCCATTTTATAGCAGATCATTAAAGTAAAAAAATTTCTAGATTTCTGTGACTTAGGCTTTTTTTTAATATGCTCTCAAGAAGCTACATAAGAGAAATAAAACACTCACATCTACTAACAAATTGTTCTTTGAGGGTTTTTTAATTTTTATTTTTTTTAATAAATAAGGGTGAGAATACAAATTCTCTCTGGAGAATGTAAAGATTTCATGATTTGAACCAGCTTCTAAATTTTCAGTTGCAATGTTCACAAGAATAACACCTATAGTCACATAGACAACCGTCTTATTATTTGATATATCCATTTATAGATTTTCAGTCTCCAAATCTAGCAGCTACAGTGTTTAAGATATCTATAAGTTTGTGACTGTTAGACTTAAGTAATTTTTAATCTGCTATTTTTATCACCTTTTTCCTTTACTGCTCAGCTGCTTTAAACTATAGATTTTCTCAGTTCCTCCATTTTTTAAACTACCTGGATGTAGAAAAATAGTAGAATTACTAGTTGTTTTTTCTTATTACCTCATACTGCCTGTCATATGTTATTATACTCTCCTTCAGCTCTGACATCTACTTTGTAGCCCACATTAATGAAAATGACAATCGACCCAAGTCCTCTTTTCTTGCTTCAGCAGTCCTACAGGGAAAAATAGTTCTTCAAAATAGAAGGCAAAAAAAATAAAACAACAGGAAAACCTTCAGATTTACTATGAAATAAGTGGATTTAAAATCACTCATACACAAACAAAATACTTTTCCCTTCTATTTTGTTTTTTTATTTATACCACAGATAAGTCAGACAATGCAGTTCTCTGACAACAGCAGCCCTGAAGAATAATTTTAAAATGCAATCTTCCATAAATAAAATCAAGCAGTGGAAGCCATCCTCTGCCTGCCAACACAGAGAACCAAAGGCAATTCCCCACCAGAGAACCCAGCACTCAGTGCTCTGATTCATAATGCCTGAAATGCCTCTGACTTCACTATACTTGCAAACTTCCTTTCCTAGCATGTTCTTTGATGGTATTTTTAACAGGTCTTTTGTCTTTCTTCATCCTAAGTCTCTTAGGTAATTGTAAATTTTCTCAAAAAATTAGAGGAACATAGTATCAAACCAGATTGACTTCTACAATGAATGAGTCCCTCTGAGGAGCCACAGTAACGGGACTTAGTGAGCTCTGGCTATAGTTTATGTCACTTCAATTACTCTGGGAAAAAAAGAGAGCTTATTTCATAGTACTTTGGTTTCATGGCATAAATGCTGTCTCTCTTAAAGGTTGTTTTTTGTATTGCCTGACACTGGTTTTCATTAAATAAATAAAACTTGCTGTTTAGTCTGTTCAGCAAGTAAAAAGACCTTAATGTTGATGAAATAGCATGCTTAATAATGACTTGTGATGATTATAAAAGAATTATGGAATATTTAATTATTTCATGGCAGGACTTATTTTTTTTATTTTGCTATGTTTGACATTTCCAACTTAAAGCTCAGACTTAAAACACGGATAAAGCTACAACACTGAATGTGTGCCAGTAGTTGGTTCCAAGTACCTCCTCTGTAACCTATACTATCAACAGCATTACACAGATTTCTACTGTGATAACACCTTAAACTCTTGTTCCAAAGGGTCATATGAAAAAAATTTTCTCACTTTACTTGGGACTGAGGACAAGGAACAGAAAGAAAAAAAATGTACAGTCACCTTTATTAATATGAGTTGTACAGAGAGACTAGTACCTCCTTTAGGTTTCTGCTTCCTCTGTATTAAATTCTAAGGGCAGACAACATGAGATGTCAAAGGAAAAGATCTGAATATCTCCCTTTTTACAGTCTTGTTTAAAAGAGTGACCATGGCTCATGCTTCTCCTGTGTTTTGTACAGGTGTCTCATAGAATGACTTGCCTCCCTGAAGAGGACAATGCCAGTTTTTAACAGTGAAGCCAGTCAAGCCACTTGTTCTGTTCTTCTGATTTGGGCAGCATGGCTCTCACCACATGTGTGATGAGAATTATTCAGTATTTACTGCTGTGCCATTCAATGTTCCTTCTGATTGCCAACCAGCCCACACCAGCTGCATTGCCTCACTTCTGGATACCTTCCCATGGAACTGACATACTTTCAAAGGAAAATTCAGAAGTCAAAAAACTTCATTTGAAGAGGATTTCTGCTAGTGGAAAGAGGACAAAATTTGTCCATCTGCCTCTATACATCCAGATTTCAAAAACTGCAATGAATGCTTTATCATGCAGACAGCTGGGAATTAAATGTTATGCAAAATTCTTTCTGTCTTTCTTCTGCAGTGGCAGTGATCCATGCAGTGGGTGTCTCCAAGGTCAGGAGTGGAAATCTTGGGAAAGTGATGTACACCCATCCCAGACCTTCTCCAGAAGATATGTCCCATCATTTTGCTGGTAATTCCTACTATCTCTAGTGGACCTTTGAAGCTCTCAACTAGGTTCCAAGCCCCTGGGTCTCCTTAGCTCTTTGAACTTTCTGCATGACCAGTCTGAATGACATCATGTAAGGATAATCATCTGTATTAATCAGATAGAAGGTAAATTTCCTGCATCTTGGAATCACGTGCTGAAGAGTAGAGATTTTAATTCATACCAGTCTGTTTGGGTTTGATACCTGTATTTTGGTTTTAATTTCAGTCGAAATTTCAGTCTCAATGTTTCTTGGCCTCGGTGATGTCTTTTGCAATAAGTTCTGAAGTGAAGTTTTGTGTTAAAGAAGAAAAACGATTTGGAGCAACAGCATTTTAACTCCTTCCCACTTCTGAAGGACCTTGCTTTTGCTTTTTTCATGAAAGAGAGATGCTTAATCGGTATCCTCCATCTCTTTAATAAAATATGCAACTTGATTGCAGAAAAGTTTTTATTTCAAAAATTAAACTCCCAAATCATTCTATTCTCTTTCATACAAGTCTTTTGCAAACTCTGAATTCTGTTTGTTGATCAAATCATCTCTAAGTTCTCTAACTTTATACAAATCATATGGTCTATGTATGAATGATATTCTAGATATGCGAGAAAAGGTGATGTATATAAATATGTTACATAGTTTCACGTTATTCTCTACCACTCCTTTCATGCAACATTTCATTTGCTCTTCAAATGCAAATGCACATTGAACTTATGCCTTCATTGAACAGTTTTCAATAATTCTGAGGTTCATTTCCTGAGCTGATATAATTAATTTAGAAGCATGTGAGTGGTATGAGCACTTAAGGTGTCTCCCTTCCTGTGTCAGCTCTTCTTCTCTATGGTATCACTGCTGATTTTCATCCATCACTCTGTTGTCTGCTCATTTTACATATATATATAT
>NC_031774.1:32187513-32277203 GCF_001522545.3 Parus major | reverse complement strand
TTTTTTTTAGTAGCTTATAGTAACATGTGTTGTCAGATACATCTTAAAACCCTAAACACGTTGTAAGTCCTGATTTTCTCTTTCTCTCTCTTTTATCAGTACATTCAAAGAAATTGAACAGATTGATTCTCCTTTGTCACAAATCATACTGATTTAACCACTCTTATTAGATGACCTTCCAGGTGTTTTATTATTTTGTTTTTAAATTTCATTTCAACGTTTTACCAGATATAGTTTTTACTCCTCTGAAATTCCCTGGATCACCCATGCAATACTTAAAAAAGTATGAGTATGCTTTATGCTGTATCCTTACCTTTCATTGCAGGGGCTCTCATTTATTACTCAGAATCACTTAACAATTACCTGAGTAAAGCAGAGGAGGAGATGCTTACATGAATAGCCTCTGATTTCGGTGGAAATTTCATGTAAGTGAAGGGTGAGCCTGCCACAGTTCCTCCATGTGGATATTCCCATGACTCAACTACACTGACTAATGCTTTGCTCTACATACCAACTTATCATTCTGTACCATATCCATTGGTATCAAAGTATTACTTGACAAAAGGAAGTACAGAACTAGTGCTTGTCTGGTAAGGTACCAATGAAGATGGGTAAGGGGCAATTTTTTGCCCTTAAGTATCAACTGCTTTTTAATCTTATGCAGTCACTATTGTAAAATTTAAATGAAGAAATAGAAGACAATGTTCAAAGCTGGATAGCAATAGATGAAGGAAAAGTCTCTTAGCTGACACTAGTCTTTGATGTGTGCTCATCTGAGAGAAAACTTGCTCCAGAACTGTATTTACATTTGTTCTGTAAGTATTGCTGCAAGAGGGCTTATGAGTGTAGGGAACATATGGAGAGGCTGGCAGGCATGGATTCCCTGGTGTGGTGGTTAGAGTCTTTGCTCTGAAAAGGCAAGCTTTTAAAATTCATTTGAACACTATAAAATACACAACTAGTATGCCAAGTCTCTATTTAAAGAAGTATTATAATTGTGAAAAGGAATTAAATATTTAAAGATCTAATGCAACTTTAGACTTTAAATAATTATTCTAGAAGTCTATATGATAGTCTAATATTGCCAGCTAAATTAATTCTCAGCCCTGTCAACCACACAATAACAGTATGAAATCTAACAAGTTTCATTGAATTATTTTTTTTAGTATCTGGACTCCCCCACCTTTACTTATTTATTATTTATTGCAGTACTTGCTCTTTAAAATTCTGAAAAATTTTCTGTTTCCATAATGACAGCAATTCCCTTCCTCAAGGGGTCTTTCCATAGCAAGATGTCCTTCAGTTAGACTAAGCTTAATCCACAGTCCATCAAAATCACTGGGACAAATTTTTAAAAATTTCGGTGGATTTTACAGCATGTGTTGGAAATGTGTAGCTAAATTCTAGCTCCTTTATCCTGGTGATATTTAAACCATCAGTGCCATTTAAAATAGCACTTACGCTAAGTACTTGATGAATCACAGACTGCGTGGTTCTAGATTTCTTTATCAATGTAAAATATAAAATGACAGCTAAATATTTTTTATTGAACTTGGCTAATATTGCAACTATTCCAACTCTTGGATATAAAAGTCAAGACTATTGTCTCTGTTAAACTTGGATTTATATATTATGTATATATACACATATAAATATATGTATATATAAATATATACATGTTAGTGTATATGTATGTGTGTTTGTGGATGTATATGTACTAGTATATATTATTATCAAAAGAAGGTCTAGGGAGAACCTCCATCCTTAGACTCATAGAATCATTAAGGTTGGAAAAGAATTCCAAGATCATCAAGTCCAGCCTTCAAATACAATCATACAATAAACTGTATCACTGAGTGCCACGTCTACTCTTTTTTTGAATGCTTCCAGGAATGACGACTCCACCAATTACTGGGAAGCCTGTTCCAATGCTAAACCACTCTTTCAGTGAATAACTTTTCCCAGTATTCAATCTGAATCTCCCTTGGTGCAACTTGAGGCCATTTCCCCTTTTCTTGTCTCTAGTTGCCTGCATGGTGATAAAGAAACAGCTGAATGCTGAGGAACTTAATGCATTCTTTGCCTCAGTCTTTATTAGTCATTAGTCATTCTTTTGGTAACCAATTCCCTGAGATGGAAGAAGGGGTGGAGAGCACAATAAAACCCCCATAATCCAAGGAATTAGAGTGTCCAGAGAAAGGCAACAAAGCTAGTGAAGTGTCTAATGACACTTTTTTTTCTCTTCTCTAAAGAGCTGGGGAAAAGGAGGCTCAGGGGAGAACTTATCACTCTCTTCAACTACCTGAAAGGAGGTTGTAGCCAGGTGGGAGTCAATATCTTCTCTTAATGAAGTTCAACATTTTTGAGATGCTCTCAGAAAAAGTTATTTTATTAAGAAAAAATACACTAGATGCAAACTTCAAGCAAAATAATTATTTTTATAAATTGATCTTTAATTATATCAAATTAACATTCCAAAATAAAGGATGAACACATATATGAATATTAGACTTCTAGAAGAAAACTGAAGCAAATCAAGTCATTACTCATCTGAACATCTATTTCTGTATGGGAGATCAGTTGATGCAAGCATGAGGAATATGTACATCACCTGGAGGAGCACAGTATCTAATGCTACGGCTCCCACCCAAATATCATAAAGAAACCTCTCCACGTCACTGTAGTGGTGACCCACAATGGAACTAACAGACTGCACAGAAAGGACTGTTACAAATTATTGTTATAAATTATCAGAATGGTACTACCCATAGGATTTCACTTTTTGTATGTGTTGTATTTCTTCTTTAGCACTCTAATAAATAATCACCATCTATCACCCCCTTGTTATCAGGAAGTTATTGTTCTTGGCTCTATTTTAGAACACTTGTTAAAAATGTTTGAAGTTAATTTTGGTCAGCTGACCTGCTTCCTCTTACCTCATTTTCTATCCTGTTCTGTTCTATTCTATGCTATTCTATTCTATTCTATTTGCACAACATCCTTTAAACGATTTTAGTATCTGACTGCCTTCCAAAAATGCACTAACTGATGTTACTAACATCTGTCATGTGTAGCTCATTTTCCCTCTCATCTTCTCTGCAGGGACAGGATGAGAAAGAAAATGAACCACACATTGTGTGTGCAATGTAGTGTTATATGCATATGCATTATGATAGAGTCTTTAATTACATGCTCTCATCTTGTTTTCCCACAGGACCCCTGCCTCATTCAGTGCACAGGACAGACACATGTAGGAGATTTCAGAGTGCACAGGCAACCACCAGTTTAGCAGTTCCTGACGTGGTTTTTTTCCATCTGATGTAGTGCTTTTAAATATATGTTCCTTCTTCTCATGTTGTTGGCTTTTCTATCTTCACATATTATTTATATTTTCTGTAGAAAGAATACCAAGAGAGTAATCATGAGAAAATTAAATAGAAATAAGGTATTAATTAGACCTCAAAACAATACATAGTTAATTCTCTAAACCTCAGTACACCTTTACATATAATCCCAAAGTGGGATTCATGAAGAAAAAACAGGGATGTTTTTCCCACCTGCTCCACCCTGCCTGAAACTGAGATAAGCAATTGTGAATCTGTGAAGTTGGACAAAGCAAGAATGCTGCTAGTATGGAGGCTTTGAAAGAGATACTCATCTGCTTCCACTTGGCTTGAACTTTAAATGTAATTTAAAGTAAACCTCTTGCAAATATCCAGTAAGAGCTAATTTGGAGTCCTCTCTGTTACTGTAGGTGAAATGTAGGTGAAATGTTACATTATATCATAAACTTGCAAGTAAGTTATTCAAGGCACGAGTAATCTCTCAAAATACTTATTATCTTGGAATCAAAATGCTAAGAATTGTTATTGGTTATCTTGGTGATTTTCCCCCAAAGAAAACTTTTCATTTATTCCTAATCAATGAGCTGATATTTTTGTGAGTTGCTTTTTTTTTTCTTGTCTTTTTTTTTTTTTTTCTTGCAACACATGAATGAGTAATGACAGGAACACTGCTGATCAAACATATGTATCATGCATTCTTTTCCTTTTTCTACATGCTATCTTAATCTTAATTTTAAATAAAATATGCTGCCATATTTTACAGCAGGCAACAATTTTGTCATTTCAGAACGCCTTCAAAACCACTTTTGACTGACTGTCATAAACATTTGTCTAAATGAAAGCAGACATGGTTTTCTTTTAATGAAATAATATTAAGATTTTATTTTTATCTGTTGATAGAAACTTTGTAGTTTCATGGGTACTACTGCTGATTTATAAAGGTAAAATTTTCCCCTCTGCTGCTTTGTGCATTTGTGCATTTCCTACAAAAATGGGCACGGATGCTGGCTTGTGTGTGTGTTTTGCAAGTAGTTGCCTACAGTAGTAGATTAACTCCATCTGTTAGTCCACAGGCAGGCCATTTGAATTTTGCCTGTGAAATCTGAACCCAGACTAAAGAGGGAGTCTGAACTCAAATCTTTTTTTAACTTCAAATTGTCTGAGCCAATATAAATGTATTGCACTACGGAAAGGAGCCCTTTTAAATCCATTTCAGACCAAACTTGGAAACTTTTGAACAGCTTAAATCCTTTAACCTTGAATCTCATTGTAGCTTAATGGGGTGTTTTTGTTTGTTTGGGGATATTTTTATTCTTGGTGAGTGAGGAAGGTATCCAGATTTTTCTTTTCAGCTATGCATCTTTGATCTCTGCTTCCTTGCAGTGATTCCACTGCTTGTTCCAGCTGCAGTACACCTATTTTATGAAGAAAAATGAAAAATTGCACTGCCTGTACATGTGACTCATATAAATAAATTTTAAAAATTTACAATTGCACTGGAAGGTTTTTACTTCATAAAAGGTCAAGTGTAAATTTATAAAGCCCTGATACATCTAAATCCAGGCCTTTGGGAGAAATATGCTTACTACTTAGATTGTATGTATACCTGTCTTCATACCAAGAAGGCTGAGTGTCTCTTCCAGAATATTTGAAAGCACTGCAAACAAGTATCAAAAGCAAATATTACATGTCTGCTAATGAACATTTTCAGAGAAGTTTTGTGTTGTTTGACAGAATTTTTCTTTTACTGAGTAAATCCCCTCCAAATGTTCATAAGCATTAGCTTAGAAGTATACAGTGACATGCATACCATAAACACAGCTGCTACAGGGAAAATGTATTTCACAGGTCCAACACTGAGGATTTCTGTTTGATATTTTAAAAAAAGTTTTAAAAAGCATTTGTGATGCTATGAAGATCTCATTCCTGCTTTACAGAGAGTAAAGCTGCATGCCTGTTTGATGGTTATTTATCTGAGACGAGTGAAGAGGAATTTTGGCTAACTGCGAAGAGAACAGAGGAGTCCTTTCTGCCTTTTGATGTGGTGTATATAGTGTCTAGGAGGGGGAAAGGCAGAGGGTAGGGGGAAGCTTTGCTATCCAGCCCTCTTTTTCATTCCCCAAAGCAATTTGGGATTTTCTATTTCTGTCACCACTCTTATCAGTACGAATGTACACATATCAGCACTCTGACAAAAACTACAGACATGCATGCTCCCTGCCAATCCCACAATCTCCCCGTCCAGTCTAATTACAAGGTATTCCAAAGAAATACCTGGATTACAAAGAAGCTGGTATATCATCCTATATTATCTCTTGCTGCAGGGTGTGAGTTTACAAGACAGCATTGCCATAGTTTTTGATACTTTGTTACTTGCATTCATTTTAAGCTATTTCAAATGTGATCTGTGTCAGTAGTATGCTTACACTGCAGCTTTTACTGGAAGAGGAGTACAGTGCTATTGACAGGCATATCTGGTAGCACAATAGATTTTATGCTGAGTCTCCTTGCTTCCTTATTTCCTTAAAAAAATTCTCTCGCTCTGTTTTGGTGACTTAAAGTTCATCTTCGCGTAGAAATTTAGAAATAATCTTGCTAAAATTACCTTTCTTTTACAGATATCCCACAGCTATGGAGAAATACATAGTGCATCCATTATTTTAAAGAGTATAGAATATATTTCTACTCTATTCCTATTGTAGAAGTCTGGAGATTACATTTATTTTAAGAAAGCAAGGACTTGCTTTCATAAAAGTAACAAGTTAGTTTGATTTTAAAATTGTCTTCTGGGTTATTCAATAGGTTCACAATATTTAAACATACGTTTTTGCTCAGCAGCAGGGTCATATCATAGCACAGCCTTTTCTTTTCAGCCCCTTTAGCATAAATTATGAAATGCCTCTAGTACCTCTCAGTCTCATCATTCTAGTCAGTTTTTTGAGTTTAACATCAGAAAAGGATAGAAAAGGAGAAAGTAAATTAAATAGCACAGAAAGACTCAGCCAAGATTGCTGAGGTTACTGGAACCCCTGATATTTTCAGCATGTTACACTGACAGGCATAAACCAACATGACATACATATTTTCATTTAAATCATTACTGAAGTTGGCATGGCTTGATGTTCCTTCACCTGTCCAGATATGTGTGCCTGTACCAGTAAATAAATTCTAAACTCATCTCTTACGTAGCACTTTTCATCCACAGAGCTCAAAGCCCACTTCACAAAATAAGGTTGAGGTTTGTTTTGTTTCTTTTCTTTTTAGATGGGAATAAATAATTTGGAAATTCTCTAGTGACCCAGAAAATCTGTGACATAAGGTAGAATTGGACTTTAATTCAGACCCATGATGACCACATCAGTTTACCTCACTGATTTGGTGGTAATATTGTTATGAGAGTTAAGTAATATTTATAAGCATTTTTATACCTTTTATCTTGTTGGTTTTACTGTCTTTCTAAAGACTTATATAACTGTGTGCCCTTTTTTGCCCCCTTTTTTTAATAATTTGAGAGAGAAATAGGCATATTTAGAGAGCTAATATTTAGTCAAAGAAATTTTTTAGTTTGGCAAGATTTTTGTGAAGTATTTTACTGCTTCATTTAATAATTTCTCCGTTATAATCTATGCTACATCTTATGTATTAATTAGAATTTTTTTCTGGGTATATATCTTAGGCATTGACTTTCAAACACTTTATTTGTACCAATTTTATGCAGACTTCTGAACAATTATTATCGTGCTTTTCCTAGGTTTACTTTCTCTAATGATGCCTTATAATTCTTAGATTAATTTATTTTCAGTGTGTTGCACATGTAGAATTTGTTGCTCTTTGTCTTTTTTAAATCTTAAATATTTCACCAAAATTAATATTGGCTCACAACAATTGAAATAGTGAGTGAAGATGCAGTTACACATCTGGGCTATACTGGGATCTTCATGTAGAGAGCTAAATTCTGAATCCCAGAAGTATTTTTTATAAAATTTTCTCTAGGGTAGCTGAAAGCAGAGTAAACCTGTTTATTAGCCTTAGATAAATACTGTCTGTTAATATTGCTCACTAAGTCATAGGTTGAAAACATTATTATCTTACTGGTTTGATTCCTAAAATATACTTGATAACAACACCACACTCTTTTACAGATCAGCAAATATCCTCTACACTTAATAAAATAAAATATCATGATTAAAGAAGGATATGAAATTTCAAAATTCACAGTTTGACAAGTACACAAGCCACTCAACAATGTATGTGGTTGTACTGCAATTCAAACTGCTGTATTTTTTATTTAGGTCTTCATGGTATTCAATCCAAACTACTAACAATGGAATTGGAACATCAATGCATGTAGTTTGGACCCTTAGTTAAAAAAATTCCAATATTCAATATCTGTGCCACAGGTAAAGGTGTTTATTTCACTCTTAAACAGTGTTGAGAAGCAATTTTACTACTGTCTTCAGTTTCCAAATGGGAGGTTATAGTGAAGACCCACCAGACTCCTCTTAGAAGTGCAAAGTACAAATGACAGACACAGGAAGCTCTGAATAAATATTAGTAGAAACCTTTGCAGTGATAGTAGTTAAAGTAGGGGAGAAGTAGCTCAGATTGGTCTCTTAGGGTTTTTTGGTTTGGTTTGGCTTGGTTTGGTTTTGGATTATGTTTTTATTTAATGGCATGGATAATTATGATTCTGTCATTAAACATCATTTACATAAAGATGGCCATTTATGGCAGTCAGTGAACAATTTAACCTGAATGTGAATATTCTTCCCACACACATTCAGCTTCTGAAGGCTTGGTCCCCAGGTTGTGATTTCATTTTTGTACGTGTTTATCCAGATGTAATAAAGATCACTTTCTATTATTTTAACATCATAATCACCTAAAGCAGTCCTTTGGGCTGTCCCAGTTTCTATCCAAAATAGATAATGTCTCTCTGTTTGAAGGATTCACTAATACTTTCCCACAGTCTGCATTGGAGTTGTATATATATATATTAAACAACCCTCTCTAAAATCAGTGGCCAAATTCGAAAGATGTTACTCACCCATACAAGTATTTATGGGAACCAATTATATATTTGAGGTTTGTTTAAGAGTCCAGAGCAGTAAAGAGAAGTTTTATTCATGATTTTTATTGGAAGAAGAATCAAAGCTTGAATGGATGATTTTGAACTGGTGCAATGGCAGAAGAGAAGCCTCTCCTTGTTCTCTTAAATGATGTTTTAATAAAACATTAAGTATTTCCTGATCAGGTGGTATAAAAACAACACAGATGAGTGGGAAAGCACTTTAGATTTTGTTTGTTTGATTGGATTTTTTTCATGGAAGTTTGGTTGTATTAATGTAAACGTGTATAAAACAATTCTAGGAAAGGAATTGGCAATAAAATACTCACCTCTCCAGCAGCTGAGAGTCAGTGGCACTTGGGTTGAGTTTGCAAATATTAAAAAAAGAAATCATTAAGATAGGGTCAGCTGACAAACAGTGTATTCAGATGAATAATCCTGTTTGCTGGAGAAGGAGAAAAGCTTTCCACATACCTGTCCTTGCAGGATAAGGGCTTCTAGAAGAATAGAAGGAACAGAAAGTAATTTGTGCGTTAAAATTAAGGAAAGGGCATATTTTTTCTTTCCTTAATCAGCTGTCTCATGACTGTATCTTATCTGACATTTTTTCACTGCATGCTGATGAAAAGGTGTGCACACTGTGCAGGAGTTTACTTCCTTATCTTAGAGTCTTCTATCATCAAAGGATTGCAATCCACTGCATTGTACCATTATTTGTCAGCAACTTATCAAAAAAAATAACACTGTTTTTTTAGATGAAAATTCAAATTTGGTGCCATTACAATCTGTCTCCTCTGCATTACAAGGATTTCCTTGACAAGACAAGGAGCCACTGTTTTCAGGGGTCTCCATGAGGTAGAACCTCTGTATATGATTAAATAAATATTTATTTTAAGATATACAGTATGTTAAGTGGGGATGACTTACAGTGCCTTGGTTTTTAGAGACAATGTGGTGATGGAACTTGTCATTGTACTCAGCAACTAAGATTTCAGTAGTATAATAAAAGCAAGGCCCCTTATAAACCCCTTGATTTAACAAATTACACAAGAGATTTACTACTGCCAACCTGTAGAATGAAACAAAGCATGCTGTGGTTTGACAAATGAAAACAAATTAAGCAAATGAGAATTCATAGTTAATTTGAATTTCATGTTCTGAGCCAAACTAATTCTATAAGAAAACAATCTTTGCAACTTTCCTAACAGGGTCTGAGGGATAATAAAGTGTTAGGACATTGTGTGTTACTCTTTAAATGATCCACCTCTAAAGAGTATAAAACTAGAATGTAATCTTAAACTTGAGATGTTATCTGTTCTTGGGGTATGCTTATCATTAATTTTAATGGAAATTGCACATATGCATTAAGAGAAATACAGACCTCACCTCCTTCAGCTTCTCATTTTGTAACACAGTAAATTCTGAGCCACATGGTATTTTTAATGGAATACACATTTGATCATCTCTGTTCATTTATGTAGTTTAAAAGTGAACACATCAGAATATGTTTGCTAAAGAGGAAATTCATTACTAGTTCTAGGCATGAATTTAAGGAATGCTTTTAATGACTAAAATATTTGTACACTCTGCTATGCTTATTTTATATAGTGAAACTGTGTTTGTTGCTGGCTTCTTAATATTAGAAAGATCTCATTCGCATTTTAGTAGAAACATTGAAATACTTTTTTATGTTTCAAGTTTATATTAAACTGCTGTTTTGGACTGTCATGCTTCATAACAGGCATGGACTAAAAAAGTGTTAGAAATGTAATCTTTGAAAAATTGCTTTTAAACAGAAAGGATGTGTCATCAGGATGAAGTACCTCATGCCAATAATTATACGTGGTTCAAGGCATAAAATTTAATCAGATACAGATTCAAACTCATGTCTTGGTTTGTTATCACAACAGGATAATTCTTAAGTGAATGTGCACCTTTCTTGTGCTTTTTAAGATATGTTTTACATAGTTGCCTTCACTGTGGAAGCTTTTGTGACTGTGCAATGGCAATCATTTCTGCTTCACAGCAGAGTGAGAAAACACAGGGAAAGTTTGAGATATCCTTCAGAAACAGTCTCTGCTACTGCTGACAGAGATGGCAGCATAAGCTATTTGCTGCAGAAAGAAACAATAATGAGACTATTATTCTCGTAATAGTCATAAAGCGCCTTTAGCACTGGGGATCACTGAAGCCATTGCAAATAGCCTGAGAAAACATAGCTAGTGGAAACTTCCACAGAAATTTAGAGTCAGAATCCATGTTGCATTCCTAGCAAATCAAAATCTCTCAAAAATGTTCCAAAATTGTTTTGAAACTTCACCTAACATGGTTATGAACTATATCATCAGGCTTTAGATGTGAAATACCTTACCAAATTATGTGCGTTAATTACATATTCTAAGCAAGCTAATACTTTTCATTCAAGTACTCTGATTTCTCTCTTATTCAATAAATCTTGTTGAGATTAATGGATTCTGTCTAATGTCCCAAAGACAACCCCAGAGAAAACAAAACTGCACAACCTCTAAGAGGTTACGCTGAAATATAAAGCCTGAACACTGAATTGCACACGCTTCTCAGGCTTTGTCAGGCATCAGGGACAAGGATATCCTTCCTAGGAATTGTGTTTCTGATGGAATGTAAATATTAGATGATGTACACTTATTTTTCAAAAATGAGGAGCCTTTTTCACTACCAAAACTGAGTCATTAATGTTTTTTAAAATATGATTTTCATTGTGGCCCATTACATTGAAATACAGGACGAAACTCAAATTTGGCATTATCTTATTATCAAACACAGCTCATATTTAAAACTTGTAGCTGCACTTCATTTAAAGATAAAAAATACCTATGAGAGAAAAAAAATTACCATGATTATTTGGAAAGAGCAGATTAATGATATACCCCTTAGGACCACCTCATTTCTAGCATGAAAACTAATATTTTTTGGCAAACTACTGAACTAAAATCATCATCAAAATGTCATTCAGAAGACAAGGTTTCCTGTGAAATAGGAGGAGTCGTTTGGCAGAGAGCCATCTACAAAACCATGATATCAATACCAAAACATGCAGAGAGCAAACTGAGACAACAATTTACAGGAATTCTTTCTAGTGTCTCACATATGAATAATGTATATATATAATTCTGGATCTTACAAACACATTGGTATTTTTTTCAGTCTTGAAAACAATCTAAGATTCTAACACCAGCACAGTGAGGACTATCTGCAACAGGGGAAACTACGCTGATGGCTTCTATAATGGATCACCTGAAGAATGGTAAGAGAAGACATGTAAAGAAATAGTTTTAAGAAGGCATGGCCACAACCCTATTCTTAAAAAAGACTCCCAAACTAAACACTTTAGCAGTTTCTGCTCCTCGTTTCATTGCAACATTAGTGTAATTATTTAAAATTATTTTAAAAAGACTCTTTAAATCATCAAGTACAACCATAAACCCTATATTGCAAATTCACCCCTAAACCATGTCCCTAGCCGTGGCATCTGTGTGTCCCTTAAATCCCTCCAGGGATAGTGACTCAACCATCTCCCTGGTAGCTTTTGCCAATGCTTCATATCCCTTTCAATGAAGAAATTTTCCTAAGATCTAATCTTTACCTACCCTAGTGAAAACTAGAGGGTACTTCTCCTTTTCATTGATTTGCTACTTGGAAGACACCTGCCTGACTATAGCCTCAAAAATATTAGCAGAAAACACCACACAGAGCTAGGTCATGAATCTCTGCCTCAGTTTTCCACTTACATGACTGAAATGGAATCAAATTTCTAGCTAAGAAAAATGCTTCCCAACTACGTACTAATGAATTTTTCAGTCAAAATATACTGAAAAACACAGATGAAAATCTGACCCACAGATTTCCTGGCTAATAAGAAGAGTCCAAAAACCTGCAGTATATCTCCTCCACAGCAAAAATAAAAAGTGACTAAGAGCATGAAAAGCAATTGGAAAACATTAGAGGGGTTAAAAGTCTCAGACAGTCATGTGAATTAGAGAGAGGTCAAAGGGAGTTGTACTAGAAAAGATAAAATCCAATCAAGCTCGGAGTAAGTGTTTCAGGTATGGATAAAAGAAAATGGATTTTCAGGTATGGACTAGAGAAAAAAAACAAAACCACACAATGGGTGATCTGATATTATGAAAGACAGGAAAAAAAAAAGGAAGTACAGAACAAATACATGGAGAATGACACTGGAGACATGTTTAGAAATAGTCAATTTATGAAGCTGCTCATTCAGTAAGGTAGGCAGTGAAAGTGGCAGTGCTTACTGCTGTGTGTTCCTTGGCTGAATTTTACAGGCAACTCTTTGATTAACAGCAGTTTGACAGTGGGATTTCTATAGTATGACAATATTTTTAGTAGAACAACAGATTTATGTTCTAAACAACTGCTATTCAAAGCATGCCATCACATATGAAAAAGAGAAAGCAGTTTTATTATGGGAGTGTTTTTTTATTGTCTTGCTGGATGCTTAATCATAAAAAGTTAGCACAGTCCAAGTATAAATCCGTCCCTTTTTTTGGGGGGGGGAGGGGTTTAACATTTAAATTGCCTATCTCACAATTTCATGTGTTTTAAAACCCTTTCGTGATCAATCAGATGTATGAACATACTCTATTTAACATTACACAAACAACTTCATACTTGCGATCGGTATTTTTAGGACAAAAATTGAGGGATCCAGGAATAGACTACAATGAAACAAAATGCTCAGTGAAAACTAGGAGTTTTACTTCTTGATTTACAAGTTTTAGTACAGGCCTGCAAATGCTCAACATCTGTACTATATTATTTTCCAAAGAAGTAACTAAAATTGTTGATGAAGTTGAACTTCACATTCACTTTAAATTTCCCAAAGCAGTGAAACTCTGCCAGGTTCTGAATTTTAGCCAGATGTGATATGTGGCTTGCCCCCAGGATCTGATGGATTTCCCACTGGCTGGTTTAATACAGCCAAGAACCTATTTCTGTTATGTGTTTGGAGAATCCAACATGTTCCAATCTGGAATTTCAACTGTACTGAACAATTTATTGCTTGCGATATCTTTATCCTGCTCCTTGCACAGACAGAAGAATGACTGGGACAAGAAGAATGCTATCTCTCTTTACTTAAGGTAAAAAGGGAAGGTGAAAAAGTGGGATCAGGTTAGGTCAGAACACACTTAGTGCGCTATCTCATTCATGGCTAAAATATTCTCAAGCAGTTTATTGTGTCACATTTCAGCAGCAAAACACCTTTCTACTTAAAAGTACCTTGCAGTGCTGAAAGACAAACAAAAACAATGATTTCTGAGGGCTTAAGGACGTGAAACTGTGTGTCACAGCTTGAGAAGGAAAAAATTTGTTGTTTCCTTTTAAAATGTTGTATGTGATAAAGCTACTGGCCTGATACTGGAATTGTTCAAAACTTTTCTGGTACTTATTGGTCATGGTAAGAGCTGGCCTGAAACATTTATATTATATTTGTGTGCAATAACATGTAAGGACAGTAATCAATGAGAAGGATTTTGCTGTGTTACATATCATTGTAGCATGGAGCAAATGTGCAAAATGTTATTCTCCAGACTGTGATTCCTTTTGTTCCAAATTGTGATATCCTGGCAAGTGATAACAAATTAACACAAAGATACCACAGCCCTCATTAGCATATAACAGTTCTTTTTTAGGATGATCCACAGCCCTAAAATTGAATAAATAGAAACAGAATACATGGGTAAATGAATCCTTTATATCCACAGAAGTTCTACGTGCATTTTAAAAAGAAGAGCCAAACCATACATACCAGTTTGAGCACATGTCACTATTAGCATTCTTTCTAAAGCTAAACCTATTGCAGCAGCATTAAAATGTTTTCATGCATGTCATGAGGTTCTAGTCCAAAGACAGTATTACACTGGGAGCCAGAAGGCAGAGGTTCTGTGACTAGGTGTTATCCTTCTGAGGCCTTTTGTCAGAGGAGAGAGGCATTGGCTAGAATGAGCCTGTGATAGATAATATTAATCCAAACTGAGAGACACCTCTTGGGAAAGCAGGCAGGTTTTGTAAGAGCTGCTAGAGGGGCACAATGGGGCTGAAAAGGAAAGCAAAAGTAACAGTGGGCTCACGACTGCTGCCTGCTTAGTCAACACAGGCTTAGTCAGCCATTCCCATGTCTGCTGAAGGTGAACTTCATGGTCTTTCCCTGCATCATTCTTCCAGCTGGTGACAAAAACTTCGCCCAGAAAAGGAAGGACACAGAGTTCAGTGTCCTTATGTTCAGTGTTCAATATGCTCATGACAAAACAGAGCAAGTGAAGAGTCAGACTCAGTTATAGCTCATTGAGAGCGTTCTCTGTTTTCTCCTTTTCCTCTTAATATAATTTTGAAAGTAGACCACAGACATGGTAGTTTGCATGGTTTAGCTCTGCATGAGAAATGGTAGGCTCTTTGATTCTGTTTCATAAAACAAACCATATGTTAGAGAAAGTAGTAAGAAAGGGAGGGAAGGCACTATAGCCAGACTGGCTCAGCAATGTGCATTCCCTGAAACACTTGCGTCAGAAATGACAGAAAAGCATACATTAATCTGCAAACCTTTCTCCCTATGAGGTCTAAAAAGCAACTTATTCTGTCTCAAAATAACATAATTTAAGGTCTAAAATAAATAGATTTGGCAGATTATCAACCACAAATATTTATATATACATAGATCTGGTCAGCCAAAATACAATGAAAAATATTTTATAGGTAGACAAAATTAGTTTTGTGGTGCATTGTTGCCACAATTACCCTTTATGGCAGTGGAAGTGCTGTTTAGGTAATGGGCAGCAAGGACTAAATACCTGATAGTCTTAAGCTAAAAACAAGTTGTTCAAAGAGAAGTGCCTCAGTGGATACTGCCTATGCCAGTAACATTTGCTAAAATATTAAAATAATCACTGCCAGACAGAAAGATCATCTAATGGAAAGCCTGTTTGGACATAATACAAGAGCTGCAATTCATATCTTGAATAAGCATCAGAAGTGAATTTTTATTCTGAAGCATTTTGCAAATTAGGCTCTAGCTATTCAGCTAGAAAACACCAAATGTTCTGTTCCTTGACATAAATAGTTTCATATTATTTAAATTTACTTATATTGACTGCTATCTTAATAACCAGTAAGTTAAAAAATAACTAAATTGTTAAAACTAAGGGAAAAATTCTGTTTGTGTAGTGATGGGTAAATAAGAAGCAGGACACCGAATGTGAGAACCACACTGGCCTTTGCAAGTGGAAGATATTTAAGTCACAGAGTCTCAGAACAACACAGGTTGGAAGGGACCTCAGATCTTCTGGTCTAACCTTTCACAGCAAACAGAGTCTAGATGGGATCCTCTTGAAAACCTCTTGTGTTGGGAACTCAGCCATGTCCCTAAGGATGCTGTTACAGGGAATGACAGTTATCACTGTCAATTATTTTTTTCTTATATTGAGATTAAACCTCTGCCCATGCAATTTGTACCCATTGTGCCTTGTCTTCTACTCTGTCCTCTTTGTAGCTGTCCTTTACCTTCTAGGAGACTGTGATGAGGTGTCCCCAAACTTTGACCTCTCCAGGGTGATGTGATGTAGAGCCTTCAATCTTTACTCAAAGGACAGGTTCTCCAGCCCTTTAGTCATCCTTGTGGACTCCTTTGGACCCTTTCCAGTCTGTCCATGCGTGTCTTGAACTGTGGGGAGCAGGACTGAATGCAGAACTCCCAGTGTGGCATGACAAGTGGAGTTGGCAATTTTGGAAACTGGCATCTTCATTCCAGAGGATGGAACTGGGAAACAAAATGCATAGAGGTCAGTATAGAGGTGGATGTATGCACAGCTCCCAGCTTCCTTTCTTTCTTTCCAGTCAGAGGGTCCATGAACAGACAGTTGAATGGTGATCAAAATACACTCTTTTTTCATATATAGAACAACTCCAGCTTGGTGTAATTTGAATGAACCTGATCCCCAAAATGCACCTTCACAATGCAGGGAAGCAAAGACATCCCACAGGTGCCCTCATGACAGCCACAAATAGATTACTTGTGCTGCCCAACACACAATTTACCCTTGCTTGATTTGCTTATCAATTTTAAAACTTTTAAAAATCTTTTGTACTTTACCAGTAACAGTAAAATTAATTATCCATTGAATCTTTTCCTGAAATGTAAATCTGTAATTTGGACTTTGGCATATTAGGGCTTTTTTTTTTATCTCTTGCTTTTACTGGCTTTAAAATGCTGCCATTCACCAAACTTGGAAATTATCACAACAATCTAAACTTTCACATAGTAAAAATATTTATGCCCTGAGGCACAAAATATTTTGTCATTTGTTCAAAATCTCATTTAAATGATAAATATGATCAGCATTTAATCATTTCTTTAGAAAATAACATTAAGACATGCCAAATTTTCAATGAACTTATTCATACTGATTCTAATAAGCTGAACAACTTGTTTTGGCTGCAGCTATCTTTTTTCCATATGGAAGTGCTTCTACTAGCTTTCTTCCAGATTATGTGGTTGAGAGGAGGATGTGGAGAAAAGTCCTATGTTGTTTTTTGTGGCACAAATTCATTTTGAGGACTGAAACATGCAATGTAAATTGCTCTCAGTAAGCCTGCACCCCGAGGGCATCTTTTGGCACTATCACAACCGAATCTGTACCTTCACAATCTGTGTCAAAATTGATGAAGGACTACAACAGGTTTAAGGATGCAGACAGTTTACACTAAGCATGTGGCTGCAGACAGCATGCACCTTCTCTTAGGTGCACTGTGCTACTGCCTCTTCCTCTGTGGCGTGCACAGAGGCAATTTTAGCAGGTTTAGGATGGAAGACAAAGGTGAAACTACATCAAAGAAATCACAGAGCAGTGCAATGAAAAGAAAAATTACTATCAAAGAAAGATAAAGCTTGTTTTCCAATGAATTAAATAAAGAGGAAAAATAGCTTTTATATCAAGTAAAAATAAACTTATTACCAATACAGATCCATATTTAAGCTGCAATATCACAGGCAGAATTTAAGTCCTTCTAAGGCTCAGCTCTAGAAAAAGAATACTCCTTACTTCCCCACAGCTTTAAATACAAATTTCTGCAACCCATTTTGTATTAAACCAATGATATTATTGTGCACTCAGCTGTCAGCCTGGATGAGCACCCTGCTACTGTTTCTGTTCTCACCTTCCATCCAACATATTGGTCCTTCCTTCACAGACACAATGCATGATGGAGAAATTAGGACAGGAAATTTCCACTAAGAAAATTTTATTGTTGAACAGACTTTTCTGTCCTATATGATGTTTGCACAGATACCAGAAGAAATTGAGATTTGAATTGATAAGACAAAAGGTAAATAGTTTTCTTCCATAGCCATCCTGGAATGTGGCATTACTATGTCACTTCCTCATTCTCTTGTTTAGATTTTGAATTATCAACCGTCACACTATAGGGAACAAAATAAACATCAGTAAATGAAGGAGATCATCTGGAAAAAGCCAATGCTAAATGTAATAAATCTTTGCAGAACAGAGATCTGTAAGGAATAGTACATCTTCCAGATGACCATGCTATATCTGGTATGCACAAATTTCTGACACATCCATGGCAAAAATAGTTGTGGAACTAGGTAAGAAAAGAAAGCAGTGAAGAAGTGAAAATAATTTCCTCAATGTCCCAAGGTATCTCAAGAGATATTTTCATTGTGATAATAGTTATCTCAATGTATGGAATCATCCAGATTACACTGTATAGCTGTTTTAACACAATGAATACAAAAATGAAGTTTTTCAAGAACTGGAACATACTTATCAAAATTTTATATGTATTGAGCCACAAAATGGAATATGAAAAAATAGGAAAAATTATTAACAGACACAAAACCCAGTTTACCGAAGGAATAAACTTTTACAGATAAAAAGGAAAAGCAAAGAAAAAAAAAAGACAGATCACCCTTGCTAAAAATTAATTCTTTTAAGTATTTTTCATGTGCATCACATCAAATTTCACTTAACAGAATAGCATTCATATGTGTATATGGAACAGAAATAGGTCTGTAACTAATGGTGGTAGAAGTGCAAAATCTTCAAAGACTAAGAACAATTTCTTAAGCATTTGAATGTTAGCAAAAACTAGCGGAGTTATTTTGAGTTACTTTCAGATCTGTAACACTGATCAGGAAACCTCTGAAGAACAGCTTCTCTTGTAAGAATGTCATACTCTTTTTTTTGGTCAACTTAAAAGACTGGGATGGTTTTTCAAATGTCTTAATTGCTGTCTTGAATACATGAAGCTGGAAAGGTCAATGGAAAAATCTCTCCTATTGACTTCAGTAGGAGGAACTGAGATCTTGCAGCAAGCATTTTTAGAAAAGTTCTACACACTGTGTATTTGTTATTTTGGCATTCCTTATAGCATTGCCTTGTCTTTTCAGGTTTGAGCTATTTTCCAAAGATACAAGAGGCACAGAACTTTTCTTTTGATGTAGGTCCCAGTCTACTGAAAGCTGGCTAGTGTTTTACCAGTTTTCAAGCAGGGTAAGGATGACCCTAGAGAGTACAGGCCTGCTAGTCTCACTTCAACAATGGGTAAAATTATGGAAGATATTGAAAAACACCTGAAGGACAACACAGTTTTCAGTCACAGCCAGCACAGCTTCATGAAGGGAAAGTCCTGCTTGTCAAATCTCATTTTGTTTTAGAGTAACCCACCTAAGTAACCCACAGCTGATCTAGGACAGCCAGAAGATGTAATCTTTTTGGATTTCAGTAAACCTGTTGATGCTGTCTCTCACAATATCCTTTTGGATAAGATGTCCAGCACACAGCTGGATAAACACATCATGTGATGTGTGAACAACTGGTTCATGGGTCAGGTGCAAAGGGTTGTAGTGAATGGGGTGACATCAGACTGGTGACCTGTGGGGTTTCACAGAGCTCCATCCTTGGCTCAGTGCTCTCCAACATCTTAATTAACCACTTGGACACCAGACTGGAAGGGATACTAAGTTTTTAGGTTCTAAATTGGGAGGAACTGTTGACTAACTCAATGGCAGATAGCCCCTGCAGTGAGACCTAAACAAATTAGAGGGCTGGGCAATCACCAACCACATGAAATTTAACAATCAAATGCCAGATTCTGCACCTGGAATGGGACAACCCTGGATGTACATACAGACTGGGAAATGAAACTCTGGAAAGCTGTGCCATGGCAAGGAGCCTGGGGTTCCTGGTCAATGTCAAGATGAACACGAGTCAGCAGTGCCCTGGCAGCCAGGAGGGCCAGCCCTATCTTGGGGGGCATCAGGCACAGCATCACCAGCCAGGCAAGGGAGGGGATTGTCCCCTCTGCTCTGCTCACCTTGAATCCTGTGTTCTTTCCCCTTTCTCTTTAAGGTCAGAAAATAGCATAGAAATATCTGTTTATACTGTTCGTGAAAAAAAAATACACTCACTAGAACCCACAAGTAAATGGATTATTTAGGAAAAAAAATAAATTTTCAAATATCATGATCAAGTATACTTAGTTCCTGAAGCCACTTCTCTATGAACATTTCTCTGTTTCCTTTTAAAACCTTTCATTCAGTAAAACATGGGATGAATTTCATGTAGGGGACTTGGCAAATACAGAAGTATTATATGTCATTTTATGGCATGGGTCTTCAAATAGGATGTCAGACACAGCTTAGGCTGTATGAGCTGAGCTGTCTGCAGCTATGATACAGAAGCAGATTCAGGCAGAGTATGCATAGCTGAACCAGTATGTATTTCCAATCCAGCAGAGCTGCGGCTGAATGCCAAAGAGGCAAATACCATCAAAGCATTTTACAAGTATAGTGAGGTGAATGATAATGATTTACAACAGTGTTTTTCCCATTATAGTCCAGGCTCTACAACCAGCAGGAATCAGCAAGGCCCAAGAAACATCTTAGGTGGTGGTGCCTCCTGTTGGCTGCTTTGGAATGGGTTGTGCTGGTGAGAGATCCATCAGAGATGACCTGTCATGGGTCAGCCCCAGCAGGCAGCGAAGGACCATACAGCTGCTTGCTCTCTCTTCCCAAGAGCGATGGGGAGAGACCTGGAAGGACAAAAGTGAGAAAACTCATGGAGAGAGATAAAGACAGTTTCACAGGAACAGCAAAAGCCATGCATGCAAGGAAAGGAGAACAAGGAATGAATTCATTGCTTCCCATGTCCAGGCAGGTGTTCAGACATTCCTAGGAAAGCAGCGCTCTGGGAAACCACTTGATGAAACAAACACCAGCACTTCAAGCATTCTTCCTTGTTTCTGCCAAATTCTACTGTGCATCATGCCATAAAGTGTGGAACATCCTTTTGGTCACATGGGGTCAGTAGTCCTGTCTTGTCCCTTCCCAAATTCTTGTGCACCCCAGTCTTCTCACTGGCAGGGAAGTATGAGAAACACGAAAGAGCTGGGTGCTGTGCAAGTGCTGCTCAACAATAGTTAAAATATCCCCACCTTATGAACACTGTTTTGGTCACAAATCCAAAGAACAGCACTGTATGATCTATTACAAGTAAAATTGTCACTAATTTACTAAAACTTAATTAATTAACTTAACACATTAAATTAAACTTACGTCTATCCCAGCCCAAACCAGCACATGTTCCCAGATTTCAAATGCAATGCACCCAGATGAGTTTTTTTTGGGGTCCAAATAAAGGCAAGAAGATCACTTGCCAACTACAGTTTAAAGTAACGCAAGTTTTTGAGAATTTCATTTATTGTAAATTGACTGGGTCTTGGGAAACAAAAAAAAAACCAAAACCCAAACCAAGAGCAAAAGGAAACAAACATTTTAAACAAAAAAACAAACATTAAATGTGTAAACATTTAATGAAAACACCTTTACTTCCTCTTTCCCTGTCTCAACTTTACTACCATGCTCAACTTACCTCCAAGTATCTCTCCTCCCATCCATAGTCTCAGCCTCATTTTTTTGTCATAGGCTTCTGCCTCTTGATCCCACCACAGGTTACACTCAGTCCCTTCAGCAAGCCAGTGAGCAATGTGTACAATCAGGACACAGCAGTTTCATTCTGCTGCTGCTTCCATGCCACTTTTTATCTCATGCTCCAATGTGGGTCCTGCACAGTTTGGAGATCTCTCTGTGCCAAAAGCTTGGCTGATGGATTCAACCTTGGCTTTCAATGGGACTATTGTGGAGCTGTCTGGAGCCAGCTGTGTCCAGCACGATCCCTCCTACAGCAGCCAGCCCTGAAATCCTCACTGCCTCCCCAAAGCTTGTCATCTATACCCACTACAGTTATGTGTCACAATGCTATGTACTTTGTCCCTTCCTGATTGCTGGTTTCCTTTAGGCCAAATAGAGAGGGGAAAGAGGAATGCTCTTCTACACTTCTGAACTCTATCAGGAACTGGACAGTCCACAGCCATGAGTATTCAGTTTCATAATTTCCAAATGTAATAGCCATGTATAGAAATTTCACCTAGAAATCATAGCGTTCCTGTAGGGAAAATTCCAGCCCATCTGACATACCACTGTATTTTCTCATATCTTTAACCTGTCATAACTGCAATAAAAACCAATTTTCTCTGAAGGTTTTGAAGCTTCCCTACACCATTAGTCTAATGCTGTAAAACTCTGCTTAGTTTTACTATTGGCATTATCATAAACAATGTCACATCTCAGAGCATTCCAAATTCAAATCAGGGACTTTTAAGAATGTTCTTATAACATGAAGTAATGGGAAAAGTCTTCCAAACAATGCTAATTTTAACAAGCTGAATCACAATTATCCAAATATATGGACTTTTGAGATTCTGCCATCAATAAAAACCTATTTCTGTGACATCTCTGATGATGATTCTTGGTTATTTGAATATATGTCTAAATTGTTACCGAGTTGCAATGCCTTGTATACATTTTGGTATTAAATCTTATTTTTTAGAGGAATATACTTCTACTGTAATATAAGTAGATGTCAATCAAGATCTTTAAGGCCAGTGAGTACTATTCCCATTCAAAGACACAGTACAGTTTCATCATTCAAAATATTAGCAATGTCCCACTCTGCATTTTCCTTCATGTCTGACTTTTCTAGAGAATCTGAGAATATTTCATAATCTTCCAACCAAACACTGTGATCTAACAATTTTTGTGTTATTGCCAGAACAAGTTCCCTCTGAGAATAATGCTCATAGTCTGTAGACAGTCCTGTCTGACAATGTCATAAATAGAAAAGTTCTACTTTATACAAATAAGGAAGAACTCCATTTCATTGTTGACTCTGATATTTAAAATACAGGGAAGGATAAGCACTCAAAAATTCTGTTTCTATACTGATCACATTCTCAAGCACATGTAATTTAAGCCACAATTAGATTTAATATACAGACACAGTTTTAATTTAATATAAGCACACAGTTTGGCAAGGCAGAAGAGAATGCACCATTTTTCAGTAACCAGTGTTTGCTCTTGAGAAAGTGACACAAATTACTGTTATACGACATTATACCAGTACATAAATGTATCAACTTGCAAATTACTAAAAAAACTATTGATAAAATTGCTTACATTTATTTTAAAAACCGCATTATCATCTTCTAGTATACACTTCCCAGTGTCAGAGGGAAGACGAGAATAGGCTTGTGGTCATTCTAGGTCTGGAAATAACAGGGCAGAGTTCTGCTCTTTCCTCACAGTTCTTTTTAGATTACAGGGCAGTTCAAGAAGCAGAATTTTCAAAACTAACTAATGAGTTTTGCCTGTTCAACTAGAGTTTCCTGATATTATCAGGTTTCATATTACAGTGATGTCAGAAAACCAAGTCCCTGAGAAGTATCTCAGCTACTGAAATACTCCATATCTATCACCTGAGAATATATACTTCAGATCATTATCATATGAATAGTATTAATTCCTTTTTTCCTGCTTGTCAGTGTCATTTTCCTAGTCTATAAACTCCTTGGAGAGTAGTTATTTCTCACTGTATATTTTGCACAGTTCTTGACACAGTGGGACCCTGACCTTGCCTAGGTTTTGGCTTTCTTCAATATGATTAATTACAATTAACAGTTGGAGCAATAATAGAAGCACTTTGATGCTCCATTTAAGACAGATAGGCATTTTCATTTGGATTTGTAATGTTGGGTTTGATCAGTTAAAAAGCAATCTACAAAAATCCATCTGGAGAGTAAAATAAATTGGTTTCACATTTCTCCTGTCACATAAAACTGCTGTCATATGAAAAACAGTCCATATTTGTGTTAATTTCTGATCTGGCATAAGGCACCATTGGTTAGTCTTGATGATGGCATCTGAGAATTTTACACTACGAGATCATTAATTTAAGACATTTGTGAGCTCTGAACCATAGAAAGGTGTTCAGAAATTAATGTCATTTTATGCAGTTCTTATCCTGGATTCCTTTAAAATAACCATTCAAAAATATACATTTTTATTCAATAATAAACAAAGCTATTGTAAGGTGTGTATTTTATCATCTGTTAAAATGGCAATAAAATCTGCATTAGTCTGAGGAAAAATATATACTACTAAGAACTTCCTATGAATCATGGCATCTGCTCTGACTTCCTCCAAAAATATTTTGTATGAAAAATCTTAAACATTTTTAGCCAGAGCAAAATATGCAAAGATTACAGTCTGTGCATCTATATATCCACTGTATTTAATAGACATGGAATTGAATTTTACCACAGAAATTCCTTACATGTTACATTCTGTACTGTGTCAGTAAAGTGCAGTAATTTTTAAACAGGAGTCTATCAATCTCCAATGTAATTTATTTTAAAATGATAACTAAAGGTAAACAAGATAAACCAGTCTTAACTTTCTTAACTAATAACAAAGCTTCAAAAAACAATCAAATCTCCAAAAGAAGTTTACAAATTTATTTGGCAAAGTATACATGCTAAATTAAAGAACATTTTTCCTATGTAAGAAACAAGTTCAAAGCATTGCTTACAGTAGCCTGTAAAAGGACATTATTCCTAACACGTGTTTTCTGTGAGTTACCTCTAATAAAATATTAACATTGCAGCTCATTGCAGCATCTTGTCATCATCCATTACAATATTCATCTCAACATTTTAAATCCACGTTTTTCAAGCAATCTTCTACAGAGGGTTTTGCTGTGATGTCTCATCAAAACCAAAAAAAGAAAGAGCTAAATACATGTTATGGTTTGTCTGTATGACTCCAGCTCAAATAAAATGTCATTGTAGATTGTACAAATCACTATGAACAAATGCAGTCTTCAAGCCTGGTGTAAAACATCCCCAGATAAGACTCTAAGACTATCAAATGCAGCTTTGGGACACGCTTTTGTCCCCTTCATCTTTAAGCTCATAGCTCAATCCAATTATCCACAATTTAGGCTCTGCCAGCGATTTGTGTACACTTGTGTTGCAGAGGAGGATTTTTTTGTATGACTCAAGTGTAAAACTTCAGCTTACAAGCCAAAAACATCTTTAAAAGAAACCCATGAAATGAAACAGTAAAAGCATGAGACAGGACTGTATGATACAAAAAAATTTATAAGCCCCCCACTTTCTAATCATATATTAAATATCCTCTAAATACCTTCTCTTAAATTAAATCTTCAAAACAAAATTTCCTTATTTTGTTCATAAAAAAAAAAAAAAAAAAAAAGAAATGATTGTATGTAATTTTTTTCTTCCAAATATTACAGGACTGAGGGATATTCGGGATAGAGCTACATAAATTTTGGAATTCTAAGACAAAAAAACACTAGGAATTAAAACAAGTCAGCATTTTCCAGAATTAAAGTAGTTGTTTGTGTATTACTTTTTGACATTACTTTCACATGCAGTGTAGCTAGAGACACAGAATCAGATCTTTGGTTCTAGCCCACTAATGCTTTCTAGGATATTGGTCTTGTCCTCTGGACATAAATATTTTCAGGTTTTCATTAAACATATTATAACAAGAAACTGTTCTAGCAGCTGAGTGACCACGAACTTCTCTCTAGCCTTATGTATATTCTAAATGCCCACACAAAGTGAGAAGGCCAAGTGAGTTTCTGTCTACTAGATTCTGTCTGAGGATTCCTCAAAATACACTGGCCTTAAATATCTGCAGAGCTCCATTAGAACAAGACTGTTTTGTTTAGCTGTTGGAATCCTTTTGGAATTAATTTCAAGTTCTGATTTTCCACGTGATTTTAGTCACATGGTACCCTAAGCATTTTGAATTCATTTATTCTAATAATTTATTTGATGGAAAAAATATCCTAAGAAACATCACAGGATTTTCTACTCTACTTTTCAGTGTAATGTGTCTGAGGAGAGGCTGGAACCTCATTTTGAGACAGAAATGATGTATCATGTTTTATTGATAACATTTAATCTTGCATAAGATTTGAATACATAGGCAAGAAAAGGAGATTTTTTTACTAAAAAATTCAGTTTTCAGCTAAAGTACTAAGTTCTTTGGTAAGACAATACTTGAAGAGCTAAATGATTTTGCTTAGGATCACCTATGCAAAAGAAATAAAATTGGTTGAGTTCAACAGTAATATCTTAATTCTATTACTACTTCAGGGAAAAAATACAACTCTGTCTAGGAAAAGGAGTCCAACAAAGATTACAGTGACACACTAACTTCTGGCTGATGTCAGAGTATATCAAAGCTGTTAAAAACATTGTATATTAGAGTATACAAGTATACAGTGTATCAGACAACCTTAACCTGGCACTGGACACCACAAGAAGGGGACCTTATGGAAAAATGTTTAAATCACAATTCACAGTGATAAAATTCCAGTGCACATCACGTCTTCTCTTCCACTGATCTGTTTATATGGGCTAACAGTTCTGTTTCTATTGGAAGCAGTTTGAGAATTTAACCATGCATGACAAAACCACGGTGTTTTAGATTAAAAATTAGGAGTTATTTAAGTAAAAGTAATTGTGCTTAGTGTGACATCTATTAAAATGATAAGCTATACTCATCCATTAAATTATGCATCCCATTCCAGAATTAAAGAACTCATGCCCCTAAATCCTAAAAACCTAACAAGCAAACAAAATACATGCACAGCCTCCAGACCCAAGATAAAATGTAGTACCTAAGCACAACTGAAATATTTGTATTCTCCCAGCTGAGTGCCTCCCACCAATTTGTTATACTTTTACCATCTCTGAGTTACCTCTATGAAATGATTTCATGACTTGTCAAGTCATGGTCAATGCATGTTTGCCAGCTCTCATATATGTAGTACAAATGGTAATTATAACCATTGCAAATGATACATCTTCCCAGTGCTTCAGATTCAGTGAGTTAACCTTAAATGCAAGGCAGATTTAAAGATGAACAATTTACTTAGATAAAGGAAAACAGAAAATATAATTAATCATTTGCCTATCCTTCAACCCTAGTTTACAAAACCATGGTGCAACTTTATTGAGCTCAAAATTGAAGGGTGACAAGGTTAATGCATAGCTTTAGACCTCATGGTTTCATTAGCAAACACATTACAGACTGCAAAGCTGAACTGACAGTAATGCTAGGCCCAAACAAAGTAAATAATTATTGGCTTGGCAAATGAGGAAGCACTTGCAGAGTTTGTTTACATTTAGGTTTTGGAAAATTCATGTTGGCAACAAGTCAAATACAGTTTGACTAGTAACTGTGACAATTGCTCACAGATGCAGCTGGAAGAACAACAAAAGAATAGATTTATGGTTCTTTTCTCCCCTGCATTTTTCCCCTTTGTTGTCTTTTTTTCTTGTGCTGTTTCTTCTTCCTCTTTTTTCTCTCTTTTCTTTTTTTCCCCCCCTTATTTTCCTTACCATTTTGGATCAATAACAAACTTGTAGCCACAAAGATAAGTGGGTTTTCATGGCAGATGGGCCTTGGAATGTATAAAAATCTCATGTTGCATTTTGTCTTTTGGCCACATATTGGAAAAGACACAGCTGTGCTCAAGCTGTACTCATAAAAGCCTTGCTCCCCGACAAAATGTATGAGTGCCTTCAATTCTTGTGGGTCTGCACTGGATTTTCAGGAGAAATACATCACTTCAATGCTGGTGCACTGTTAACAAGCTTTATCAGATGCCCTAGGTATGGAATTATGGCTCACCTCAATTCCTTTTATGCAATTCATTGTTTGGTTATAGGGAAGAACATATTGCTGAAATTGAACTAATAAGGAAACCTATGAAAATTAAAATAATTCAAGATCCTGTAGCTGATGTAGAAAAATTGTGAAATTGTAGTTCCCTTTCCAATACTTTATACAGAATGCAACTATTCTAAATAATTAATATTTTTAACATCCTAATATGCAGTATTCTCACAGGATAAGGAATCAGTAAGAATCAAGCATTAAAAAAGAAAGTTCACATAGAATCAGACAATTATGTAAGATAGTCAACAAATTATACACAGGAGAGGAATATTCACTTAAACTCAAGAAAGTTTTGCTGCAGAAAACAGCAGTAATTGCTAAAGCTCACTTTCAGTCAGGGTGAGCTAAAAGAGTTGATCAATTCTTGTTAGGTCAGCTCATTTAAGTGTATTTCATGTAGGAAAACTGAGATTCCTAGTCTGATCAACAGAAACTTATTTATCTTCCCCAGCTTAGTGAACTACCAAACTCAAGTCTCATTAATCCTCCCATCTGAAAACTAGTAACACAGCCAAAATATCTTGAAAATAATCATCCAAACTAGAAATGGAAACTTCAGTGATCACATGTGTATTTTGCAGTTGTTTGCAAGGTGCTGGTTATATTATGCTAATGTCACTACAATTTTATTAGTTTGGAAAGAATGAGAATACAAACGGTGATAAATTACATTTTTACATTTCACATAGCTATTCTAAAGTAACATAATAATTTTAAATGTCCATTGCATTTGTCTCAGGAAAACAGAATGAGCAGGAACCATCCTCCCTGAAGAATTATCAGGCTACAATATACTAGGTATGAATACTTCTCCAAGATCTTGGGTAGATGACAAGGTTTTCTCAGCTTGCTTACTTTCACTCATTAAGGATAAAAAAGGGCCATATGTGCTGTCTTTCCAAGCTATAGATGCACTGACATAGCAATATTGCATATGAGATTGTTCTGTGCTGAAGATACAGAGGTATTTTTGCTTAACTAATCTTTATTTTCTGTGCAGGAGAGAGTGTGTAGCAACAGAGACAAAATATCTGTTGAAAGCCACAAAAGGTAAGTATTCTCAATTGAAATAAATGAAGTTATTCAGTAAAATTGAGCACTGTTAATTGATATCATCATCACAAAGTTTTCTGGTAAAATGTTGGAAATAAGATAAAAAATGTTTAGAGGTATTAAATTCTCAATAGATGCAGAAAAATTAATATTTCTAAATACAAATCTAACAGGGGAAAAAATCCATAACAAGAAAAAACAGTGTGAAAATGGCATAGTAGAAGGTACTTCCAGTGGGTGTATAAACAGAGAGGAATATTGATTAAGGTGTATTCTAATCAATACGCAGATACTTCAATGCTCTAAATGCAGTGGCTTTGACCACCTGAAGAGAACGTTGTTCCACGGAGTGCAAAGGTTAGATACCTATGCTCTAACAGCTGTGGAGATGTGATACTGCCTAATTATTATGGGGAATCAGATTCTTACACAAAATTACTCTAAGCCTCAAGGAGGTAGGCAACACTGGCAGAAATCTCTTGTTTGATTTTTAACGTAAACATTTGAGTAAACCTTAAAATGACACTTCCAATATAGGGCATTTATCACCTTGATCTAAGGAATTGTCCTCTAAATTAATCTCGGCTAATATTAGCAAACAGCAGAGAATATTGGATAGCTACACAGAAGTCTGAATTTCTTTGCAACTTCTTTTTTTTTTTTTTTAATACCATTATTACTCTCAGTGTATTTTATAAAATATACTTTGTTTTCCTTACCCTTTGTCCAAAGCCCATCATTACTGTTTGGATGTCAAAAGGTTTTCCTTACAATGAGCACTTTATTGAGGAATAAAAGCTCCTCCAGTGTTCTGCTGATGCCCCACAGAAGATTTCTGCATAGAATAAGTGACAGACTCAGTGAATGGCACCTGCATCATCTTTCCCTTTCCTCTTCCTCAGCATAGGGAATAAGTTTCAAATAGCACCTTCTAAATCTGCACATTTCTTAAAAAACATGTCCGCCATGAGCTAAATTACTTTTGATAGTCTGCAACGGTCTTTGCAGGTTTGATGGCAGTCTCAGCAATCTGGCAGAAAGGTGATGCCAGTTTTCACGAGCAGTGTCAATGTTCAGGAATTTGCAGCTGTCCTGTTCTCTACAGACCAAAACATGTTTGATCCCAGGCTCCACCGTCTGCTGCTGCTATCTCATAACCAAACCAGAGGAGTCATTTCCCAAACTAAGTAATCATCATCTACAATAATAAGGATTTGGGTTGGTACACCCCAAGAGCATCTTAATCTTCCCAAAGATCTGGTGATATACTGTACTATATATGAAAGAGGTTTTTGTTTTATTCTTCTATACTGGCTTTATTTTCAGGAAGATGATCATTGAAATGCCTTGGTATAAACAAAAGCCTCTGAAACTCTATCTGCTCTCTATATAATCTGCACAGAGTTAAAAATGGTCGTCAACATCACTACTGTATCACTTTGTGCTGAGCAGACTTCCTTGGTTGAGTTCAGTGGTAACTACAGATGCTCAACCTGTCTTACTATCAGGCACATAAAAATACATCTTCTGAACAAGCTATGCATGCAAAATACATATACCTGATAGAAGTAAAAGATTGCCTCAATAATGTGCAATGTGTTACACTAATCCCTTCATGTGATACATCTCAGCAAACATTAATAAATAACCTTCGGTATGCATCACAACATAATTTTTCATTTTTAGAACAGTTGTTAGCTTTTTTTCCCAAATTGAAAAATATTCACAAGAAATGCTTTAGAGTAAATCTGAGCAGTTTATGTGTTCATCAGCAATTGATATTTGCAACCACATGGGAAACAGTTTTTCAGGACTGGCATCTGATTTTGCAGACTTACCAGGAAATGTCAGATAAATATACTGTATTAGAAGATCAAAATTCAAGTTACAAGCTCAAACAGGCAAAAGATAATTAAGAATGACTAAAAGCAATCTCTCTGTCTTTGCTAATAAAATGCATCTGTCCAGTGTAACAAAATACTAACAAAAACATTGTTGTGGCACTGATAGACAGATTTCACATTTACTCTAGGATTGCACTAAGAGTTATCACCAGGGTACAGGCTGAACATACCCTGAATAATCTGGAATGCCTGGCTGTTAGATGCTGTCATATACCAGAAGACTTCACTAACTAGAATAAAGAAAATAAGATGGTAAGAGACCAACTGTTTTAATACATCAGGAAGGTCCTACCTAACACTCTGGGGCGACTATATACAAAGTATTGACACCTGGACTAAAGTTCACTGATCTAAGGGAAATGCAGTGGAAACAAATGCTTTACTCAGGGGAAGAAAGAATGATATTTGATCCCACTTCTCTGTTTTGAGGGCCTCACAAGGAGCATTTCCAAAAAAGAGCAAGTAACAAGAGAACTGTACGTGCCCAGGTGAAATCCTAGTAGAGTTCATCCAAGATTAGTTCATTTTAATTCCTCACTAAGTTAATAATCTTTAATATCACCACCACCACCACTCTCCCTTCTTTGCCCTTTTGTTTTCCTATTGTTTCTGCATTTTCCTATGGAGGATTAGACCAAAATATCACTGGGACAGGGACCTCACTCTGCTTCCGAATACAATAAACTGCCTTGGCCAAACAGAGGGATGTGTGAAATAATAAACAAGCCAGCCAACCAGCCCTCACACTTCATCATTTCACAGTGGCTTACAATATTTGAATGCATTGTTCCATCTCATAAAATCTGGCCATAATACAGGACTTTGGGGAATCAGGAAATAATGAAATTTCTGTCACTGTTGGCTCTCCCTACATTAGACAGGGGCTGAGTCTGATGTGGCTAATGGATACAGATACCATTACTGCTGTTTTTCCTCAAATAAAAGCAGAAAAGGGTTTTTTTAATATTTTGATATTTTGGTAATTTTTATTTTTTTTATATATTTTGATATTTGATAGCCAATATTTCTCACAGACCTCTTTGATCTGATCTCTTACCCTTCAGAGACCAAAGGCCTACCTAGCCAGTCTGCCAGACTCTTACATTCTCTTGGTTTTCTTGTCAGAATAGAAAAAAAAAACAAACTAAGCAGAAATTCTGATTTCTAGGATATTTCAATTAACAGCTAAGAGATAGCAAGGAATAATATTGGGCATGGGTTTAGATCACCTATAACATGGTCTCATGCTGCTGGTCATTGAATTGGTACAAACCAATTCAATTGGTTCAATACAATTCAATACAAACCATGGAGAAATTACTAGTTACAAATTGGTGGAAAGATTTTATTAATTCAGCTGTTAACTTGGTTTTTTTTTGTACGTACCCCTGGGCAGAGAGTTGTAAGATGTCCTATCCCTGGAACTGTTCAAAGTCAGGCTAGACAAGGTTCTGAGCAACTTGACCTAGTTGAAGATGTCCCTGCTTGCCTATGTTTAAAGGTCCCTTCCAAATCAAACTATTATATGATACTATGATTCTACAGTTCTACAGAAATGAAGCTAAGAGGCATATCTGTGGCAGAATAAACAGTCTTATAGAAAATATACACACTGGAAGGGCTGTGGCTGGAATAGTAATAGTCCGTGAATAATGTATTTAGAAAAGATGTGAGGTTTTTCTAAGCTTTGAAAGCCATAGACTTTCCTTCATATAACCAAATGTTACTCAAGAACATTGGCAAATCTGTAGCAAAGATGACATTATTTCAATCGAAAAAGAAAAAAAAAATAGAAAATAATAACAAAATCTCCACTCAACTAGTCTTTGTCCCTGTCTCTCAAGCCTTGCCTCAACAATTCTCCTGTATTTCTTCTATAGTAAGCTACTCCTTCTTTCTTAAAGGGGTAATAAATCACAATAATTATTGGATTATTTTCCTCACATAGAGGAGTTTCTGAGCATACTTTAAGGTCCCATTTTTTTAAAAAAACTATCTTCGTAATCTTGTACCTTTCCAACCATGTCAGAGGCATGAGTGGAGTCACTCATTTCTTAAGAGCCCAGTTTGGGTTCCACCAGACAAGAGGGAAAACTGTATTTCAGCTATACCACGTTTCCTTTTCTCTTTGCAGCCCCTCTGGGCTGCTCAGAGACACAGCAGTACCCTACACTGCCTCTTTGCCTTCACTCTCTACACCCTGAAAAGCCAAAACACAGATATATAAATGAAACACACTGGCTTCCTTATGAACAAATATATCTAATAGAAATGCCTGCACATACAGCATTAAAGAATGAAGAGCACCTAATGTATAAATAAACAATAGATTTCACTTTATGTAATCATGTAATTATTCACGGAGGAATCAAAACACAAATACAGAAATGCTAGCAAAATACGGATAAAAATATGTCATCAAAATCTTCCCATTCCACTGCCCCCCACCCACACATGAGTTTTTTAAATATAGGCAAAGCCAATTTATTACCAAAGGCTTTCCCATAGTATTTTAATGCTACTTGAACTGGACACCAGGTCTTAGTTTGCATTTCAGTGTTTCTATCCTATATTTCAGTTTTAACATGATGAGACATACAATTTTCCATAGTATTGATAGCTTCAACTTGTTTACACAGATTACAATATTTTGCATATTTCACCTATATAACTAAGTAAATCTGATTTTCAGTATCTTTTAATTTATATTTTAAATTGTTGGAAACACGTAATTTAAATGTCTATATGTAGTTCTACACTACATAAGGATTCTGTGTACCTCTGGATTCCATCTGTGGACATACTGATACTAGCCATTTATTATGGAAACTTTCATCCAGCATAATAATAGGAGACCTAAATCATACATCAAAAAACAAGATTGTACTTTCTTGCTATCTATTTCTTTATATGAATTCAAAAGTTTTAATGTCTTCTTACTGGCATTCACCTAAATGATCACATTTTGCCAAAATCAGTATATTTCTCTCAGTTCCATAAAGAAAGTAAGGAATTACATATAACCTTAGTGCAAACTTTAAGCACATTGCTATCAGCCATTTTGAAGATGAGACGCCAAAATTTCAGCCTTAATTAATCTGCTTATCCAATGTGACGGGTCACATCTACAGAAAAATCTACTTTTCCCAATAAAGGTACTCAAAGCCATGTCACAACACTATGCACCACTACTCATGCTTGGATTTAAGATTAGGCATAGCAAAATAACACTGTGTAACAATACCACACCTGAGTTATGTTTATGGTCAGCAACAGTCTGTTCCTAAGGAAGACTCTTCTAGTTGCAGACTTTTGTTTCAGAATATGTGGAGCTATGAACCTTCAGCCACACAGGATTGAAGCTTTGCTCTGCAGGTACAAAGTAGACTTTCACAGAATACTGGTATTATTCACATCTTTCTTAAAATACAGCATGAACAATTTAGCAAGCTTCTAATCTGTTTATTGGACTTTGCATGCAGAGTTAAATATTTTATTTAACATTTATCTTTAAGCTGACCTGCCTTATAATGACACATAATATTGCAGGAAATGAAAAAATTGTATTCCCCTGCTTTTTCCTGTGAAAATAGAAATTTATGTTTAAAGATTCTACTTTTCTTTGCTAGATGTAAATATGTCAGAGATACATTAAAATGGCATTCAATATAGACTACTATTTTAAAAACAAACTTGTCATTCTTCTCCTGCTGAATTGCTCATAAATTCAAGTATGAATAAAGATATCAGATTACATTAAATGCATTTTGTATCTGTAACTTTCTGCAATGAATTAAAACTGGCTGATCATGTCTCAAGTGCATTTCATTTTCCTTTGATTCATGTACTGCAATATAACCTTCAAAATTCCCTTATGCCAACAAACTCATTCAGATATGCTGAGTGCAGGAGCAGATTAAAGTGGCTATAAGATTGAAAACTGTATCAAGACGTCAGAGAATGCAGTAGAGGTATAATGAAAGTGTAAACAAAACCTGTAAATATAGAAATTACCTTCCATATAATCCACTACTGAATTCAGTGGAGAGTTTTGGTGTAAGAAGAAGACATATTAAACCAGAACAAATTGATATCATCATTATATTGAGACTGTTTCATTCTGCTCCATTTAAGAATTTTCGCTTCAGGACTCAGCACTGAAAAATATTTACTCTCCTGTTCTCTGAAAATGAACTTTACCCCAAAGTAAAATTTAAAACTAAGATGTTTTAAAGGTAGAACTAAGAGAGCATTTCATCTTTGTCACCTGATTGTTCTTGAAGCTGCTTTCAAAAATAGCCTTTCTTACTTTCCTTGTATATGAGCTTTTTGCTGCTGAGTTGTGAAATCCAATCCATCCTTTAAAGGCTTTTTAAGCAAAAGTGCATTATTACTGACTTAGTAGCTTCTATTTTTTTTTCAGTGGTAGCTATGGTTATGGATGAATGCTTTCAACAGAAGTTAAAAGAGAAAATGAGTCATTAATGATACCAAATCAGAGCCTTGTGTGCTTAGTGAAGCCTGACATAATCTTCAGGTTTCAGTTAGCACAGAGAGCTTACACAGTGTCTTATTTTTCCACCATGAAAATATCCACAAAAATGTTTTCTTACATAACTTTTATCTCCAAGATTCTATCAGCAGAAGTTACCTATTACACTAAACAGTTAAATGACATGAATGGGGGATGGGTAGAGGAGAGAAGGAAAAAAGAAAACAACAAGATGCATCTGACAGTAAGGAAAATAGAAGAGTGTTTGTAATTCAGTATCTCTGTTTATGGACCTTTTGTTGTCATCCTCCTCATTTCCCATGGACTTCTCCTCCCCAAAGATGGTGCTCATCTAACACACCCAGACAGCAGCACTTAGACACCTAGTAAAGGATATGTTTAAAGAACTGGTTCTTCTTAATCTGTGCCTTCATTGTAAACTGTGATAGAATACCTCTGCCTTGTAGCTGTGTGGATCCTTTGATTTTGAACTAGATTGGTTTTGCATGCATGGAGATGATTTGCAAGTGGGAGATAGGGTATTCAGAGCAATGCATCTGCACCGACTTCTGGGTCAGGGCAACTCTAATTCCCGTGCATTTGACCAGCTTCATGCCACTGTATTTCTGAATTGGTATAGTAATGTGCTGGATCAAATCCACCATGAAAGGCACAGGATCAAAGGAGGAAACACTTGTACCACTCACCCAAGAGCCTGCCCTTTATATAGTTTACCTCTTGCACCAAGTAGATTAGCTCTGATAAATAGCTGGAGTGCAGTTTCAGCCCTAGTAACATGCTATGAAAACATCTTGCATTCAGTGGCTAATCCAGACTTCTCCCTTCTCTGCCAGACCACAAACCTTTCATCATAAACTTCTCCATTCATCTTACACTGGCATGAAGAGGCAACCCATATTGGATAAATCTACAGATGTTTTATTAGTAGCACATGTTTTGGATGCTGGAATTATATGAGAACATACTGTGATCCAGCTGCAGGTGTTTACTAAATAGGAAATAAGTAGAAATATCATGGAGGCACTCTAGGAATGAAGCAATTCAATATTAATTTAATTTACTCAGTGTTTATGTTAGCTGATTTAAATCTAAATCTGCTGCTCTTCTGAGTTTATTCCTACTCCCAAAGCACACATTTCCCTAGACATGGTTACCTCAGTCCCCATCTGAACCATCACTGTAAGTAAGGAAATGCCAGCTCCGCACGGAAGGGGTGCTGACATGAGGGGCCCTGGGAGCCCCAGGGGAGGCCAGACAGCAACAGTCAAAGCTGTGCATGTCCTCAGAGACATGGCAGATGTTGTGCAAAAGTTTAGATGATTCTATATTTAGATTTATGTAAGTAATATCCGTTTCCTGATTGGCTTTTTGTTATAACGGTCTCTACATGCTACAAAGAAAGATAAAATTGGGTGAGGTGCTGGGGGGGAGTGAAAAGGGTTTTAATGCCATTAACAGCTTACTGAGTAATGGTTGTTTCTGTTTCAAAAATCCAAGTGATAGAAAGGGTTTTTCAAGTGAATTGTCAGGTAATTAGAACAGAGAATTATTCATTTCCTCTTATCACTCATAGTTGCAATAGCTTTATCCTTTCTCCATTTAACTTTTGCCTTCTAAAACACAGCTGTTATCCTGAAGGAAGAATAAAACAGAACCCTTGTAAATTTAATAACAAAAGGTCATGAATAAATATTACATCTCTTCTGGAATGGATACTTTAATTTAAGAAGAAAACTATAAGCTCTTTAATAGCTGGTATCTGAGGTAACCACATAGGATATAGAGAAGAATCAAATAACATGTTCAGACCCAGAGCCATGTTCAGATACAGCACAAGAAGACCCAGATAAGAAATCAAAGCATAAAAGACAGCATTTCCTTTTATTCAATACTTTGAACTTGAAAATCAGGTTATTTGCAACAACTAAAGGCTTTTGGCCCTTAGTTGTTAGCAAAAGGAAAACATTTGTTTAATATGTTCGTGATAGAGGGTTTATTTTTTCATTCACTAACAGCATAGATAAGCACACAGTTAATTTCTGTCACACTGCAAATTCAAGGAACATATATTAAGAAAAACAGGCAATTTAAAATTAGACTTACTCTTATTAGAAGGTACATCCTGTAAGCTGTCAAGACTTGTAAAAATGTGACAAAACATACATCAGTGCAGGGAGATATGTCAGAAGTTTAACAAAAACAGTTTTCCTAGGGTTAAGAAGTGCTTAAACTGCTGTTATTAAAATTTCTGATTATTTTATGAACACATAAATAATCAGAAGTACTATGACACTTATTTTAAATATATAGTATAATTATATAATAAGTATATTAGTTTTTATTTTTATCATAAGATACTATGATTATATGACTAATAATCATAATGATTATCTTTAGTCATGATTCCTGAGATTGTGGTGGGACTGCTCACAGTATTCAAAACATGGATATACCAATTACTCTATGGTAATGATATTTGGGGTTTGTTTCTATTAAGATAATTTACAACAGTCTGTTTACCTTTTTTAAACCATGAATTGAGCTGATGTGAGCTGAGAAACAGCTCCAGAACTTCTAGATATGCAACAAGTATTTTATACTCTCACTTCTATCCATAAATTAGGTTATATATTTTTATGTGAACTGGTTTTTACACAATTATTTTGAAATTCTTCATCAGTTTTTTTAAGATTTATCAAGAACTGTCTGGCTTGCTTAATTAGATATACATTTGTCTCTTTTAGCATACTTTTTCTCAGTTATATGCAAAAAAATGAAACACAGCAGAGCTTGGGAAACTTCTTTTCATTTTGAACTGCTAATGAATTCCTAGTCTCTACTTCCTAAATTTAGTATGTTGTCAATCTGGAAGATGACCTTCCTTCTTATGACAACCTATTTTCTGCAAAAATTTGTAGTGAGAGATTTTATCTAAAGGTGTTTTTTTTATATTTAAAACAAAACTTTAACAGTCCTATTATTCTTAACTGCTTTCTTGTTGTTTCTTCAAACATTTAAAGACAGCCTAAGGTGTGACACCTCTTTACAAAAGCAATATTGGCCTTTTGCTGGCACATATTAATGAATGCATTTTAATCTTTTTGAATTATACCCTCCATATTTTACCTATGGCCAAAGGTTTGTTAGTCAGTATTTCCCCACACTGTCTTGTAATGTTGTTTAACATCATTTGGTGTCTTCTATTCCTCTCATAAGGAATTCCTCTATTTATACATTCCTCTATTCCTCATCATTGCTGTGAGACTAGAAACAAAATCACAACTCATCACAACACATCACATAGCAGCTTTAACCTAACAACAACCTAATGGCTTTGGGATTCAAAACAAGTATTCAGTTCACATTGTTCTCTAGGCAGAAAAATATTTATCTACTCAGCAAGGTAGCTACACATTGCTTTTTTGAAGACATTACCCATATGCATTGTCAGAAATACAGAACATTATCTGCCAAAACTATTTTGTAAATCTCAGTACACCTGCAGTTCAAGACTGAACAAAGAATGTTTAATATCAATGTCAAGACACTCTGTATCTGTTTCAGCTGAGCTTCTCTTGTCTATATTTTAAGGTGATAGATTAAAAACTATTTCCAAAGTATCATTATTTTTGGTTTTTGAACTTCATGTAACCTTTTATTCATGAAAACAGTGGGCTGACTTCCTCAGTGGTATTTTTTACTCTAATTGATATCTATAATTTATTACACAAGAGTGTTCACACAGGCTAATTTCATGTGTCTAATGTGTAGTAAATATACACAGCAGACTAGTGGTGCACACTAGTGGCCTCAGGTTAGACAAACAATCTCAGGTAAACTGCAGAAGCCAAGAGTTTCTAGAAATCAAATATGTGTCAAACAAGCCCTTTGTTCTATGACCAATAAAAGCCTTGACTTGGTTCCTGTATATGACTCTCACTTCATTTTACGGTCCTAATTTCATTATTTCTAATAAATCAAAGAAGAGACTGACTCATCATGGAAAATTGTGTAAAAGTAGGACAAAGATAGAGATAAATACAGGAGATGTGGATGAAGAAAATTGATTTATCTGCAGAAAGTTTTCTGTGGAGTAAGCCTGGAAATGTGAATGTGTTGTGAAACATGGAAGGCATTAAATCATGTCTAAACCTAAGTTAAAACACCCAGTACACTGAAATGTTTCAAGTGAATCACTAAACTTACAGATGAAATTACAGTACTAAAAAATAATGGCAAAATTAATGTTTGAACACCAAATATATGGTAACTGCACTAGAGTAGGAATGGTACAACTACAAACTCTTTTGTCTTTAATTATTTCAATCATAATAATTGTTTTACAGTCAAGTTGTATAGCTTGAAAAAATGCTGACATCCTGCTAATGTCTACTGCAATCTCTAGGTAGAATCCAAGGAAAATATGCATTGTGCCAGAGGTCATTCAACAAAATTTGATAAAGTCAATATTTGGTGGTAAAAATGCTCTAAAATCTTCATGTCCAGGATAGATAGATAGATAGATAGATAGATAGATAGATAGATAGATAGATAGATAGATAGATAGATAGGTAATTGGAACAGATTTCAATGCTTTGCTTAACTTTTGATATCCTTTTTTTGTTGAAATTGGAAAAGTATTCCTCTTTTTTTGTTCTTTTCTTTTTCTGATCAATAGAAACTTGTTTGCAAAGGCACAAAGCAGTGACTTTCACCGGCCATGTAGAGTACAATGTTCAGTATTCAGTGTCATCAAATTACTTTTCCTTCTAAGCACATCACCCTAACCTATCTGGTTTTCCCTAGGGCTCACAATCATGTCCTGTATAAATTTACAAGCTGTTAGGGGAAAATTTTGCTGTGCTTAACACTATTCTACTCAAAGCTTTCACTACAATCAGACATTCTAGGTTAAACTCAGTAAAATTTTAAATTGCATGTACAGTCAGTTGTTTATGTACTATTGAATTCATACTAGTTATATGTAAATGGCATTTTCTTCATATATAACCATTTCATTTCTCCATACAAATGTTTTTTTTCTTGAGAATAAAGATGTTTTCTGTATAAACAGAAAGAATTTCTCTTTTGTTAAATATTGTGACCAGAATACTTACATACTGGGAAAACAAAATCTCTGGAGTTTTTTGCCACAGAGCTTAAAATTCAGAAATATGATTCTAATATGAGCATCAGTGAAATTATATGGGCTAAATGAAGTTGTTGAGAAATAAAGTAAAATATTATCCTTCACAGGGAGAAATCCATGTCATGTGAAAGAATATTTTATTCTCTTGCCATGGCTTTTGCACATTGACTCCATATACATAGGATGGGGATATGTCAGTATAACTGTGATTTTTGCATGTGTGAAAGAAAGCATGAAGAATATTTAATTAAAAAATAAAAATTTCTTAAGAAATTCTGTAAATTAATACTGACCTTTTATCCACCAATACTAGGCTTTCCTTTTCTGTTACATTTTTTACATTTACATTTTTTAAATTACAAAATATGTCATTGGTACTCTCAGACACAAACACTAAAGCTAATTATATTTGCATATTTCATGTAATATTGAAGCAAGCAGTAGCAACAAGAGCAATATTGTATTATATATTATATAGATAATATACAAAATATATAATAATGTATATTATAGTATTATGTATATTATAATAAAATATAAATATTTTATTTATTTATATATATATATATAATATGAGGAGAAAAAGGTTTTTTTTTTCAGTTTAGAATATATTTTAGCTGGAAGTTCGGAGAGGTGTTGCACCTAAAACAGCAACCTCTCTTGAGGGTGTCTACTCCTCCTCTGTTCTGTTCACTGGTCAAGCACCCAGCCTTGCAGTGTCTGCCAGCTCTAAGGGAGATGTTTCCAGTGGGCTTGACTGGGCTGTCAGTCCTAATCTGGAGAAATCACTTTTGAGGGCATAGAAATCACTTTTGAGGGCATATAACCCTACACAGTAGAGACCTAGGTCAGGCAATTATTTGGAAAATAGTAAAAAGTGGAATCTTATCTAATGTACATTGAAAATAAATGAAATAAATCAGTGTTATTCATAATAAAGATTAAATAGTGCCATAATAAAATCGTAAAGCATTTGATATTTCAAATCTCAAATGAAAAAACATTCTTTCAGTGTGTCATTCTATCCTTTCACCCTCTTTGGAAAATAGAACAAAATCCATTACTGTTCAATCTGAATTTATGCAGATTATAGAATAGAATAAATCTAGAAGACAATACTTGTAATAATTACTCCAATTTCTTTATTTTCAATGTGACTAATGGAAAATATTTATCAATATATGTACTTTTGTACTGTGATGCCCTTGGAAAATGGGCAGAAAGTTATGTTTACTTTGATACATGACTTTAAATAATATTCTGTGGAGTAGAGAACTTTGGATTTAGTTCCCTGAACATCCAAGATTCAGAAATGGCTGCAGAAAAAGCTAAGGATTTTTCGTTTTTATAAATGTTGGTTTTTTGGGGGTCTTTTGCCAAGAAAAATTCCAGGTTATTTTTGCATTTTTTGTCAAAAGAATGATTTATAGCATGCATGATTTTGAATAAAGAAGACTCTTAGGAATGTTAAGAATATTTGCCCAGGAACTTAAAATTCTTTGTTCATCCCTACAAAGGTACAACACCTTTATCTCCTTGCTCTCCCTCTTTCCTGTCTTGTGGAAAGCAATCTCAGCCCAGTAACAATGAGTTAATGGGTTACCTCCATAGGTGGTTTTTGACTTTATTTTTTGTTTTCCCTTTCCCTGTTATGTCTTAGTTCAAGCCAGATCTCGTGGTACAATGCAGTTGATACAGAGCCAGTAGGACCAACACAGAGCTCCTAGTTTACTTACTTAAACAGTGAGGAGATAGAAAAATAGAAAGCATCTTCCTCCCAAATTAAAAGCATATCTGAAAGAAACCATCAGTTTTAATAGCCTCCAAAGACTTATCCATTCTGTCTAAATTAGCTGGGTATATGATACAAAATAAACTTTCTGTTCTCATTTTAATGCTGCTCCAGATATCTCCATTATGACTATATCTAAATTTAAATGGAGAAATGACATAATGCCTTCAGGCTTAGTATCTGAAGAAAATAACTCATGCAGGGGTAGGTATGAATTAATCAATGGTCATGGAAGATAGCAGAAGTGGTTCAAACAGGGTGGAAGCCTCAGCTGGCTTCATTTGCATTAAAAAACCAAATTGAGCAAATTATGCAATTGAAGCAAATTATACTATTTGTAGAGAGACTTGGATTAAGGACACATGATGCATGGGAGCTGAAATGAAATGCCAAGGGTCAAGAAAAAAGTGCAACTTTAAAATAATTTGGTCCTATCTCTGGAATCAGACCTCTTTATCCTAGACGTGCAGAAAACCTGTGGATCTATGTTGATATGTGGTTTGAAGGTTCCAGGCTTTTTTTTTTCTTTTTTTTTTTTATTTGTTGATGTTAAAAATATTAAAGAAAGACAAACTCTGCTTTTGAAGAAAGATCCTGGCCTGTTATGAGAGGACCCTAAAAGGATTGGACTTTTGGGCTTTTTTATAATACTGACCTAAATGTTGCCCATGTTGTATTAAGGTATATTACAGTGCCTAGCTTTTTGAATTATTCTAGAGGTTTTGTTTGATATTAGCTGTAAAAACATTCTTTGTAGAATTTGAACTGCTAATACATGATGAAACAAAACTTGAGATCCTTTCTTAGAATAGGTTATTTTTACAAGTCTGGTGTTGAGGCATCTCCAAATGATACCATAAATTCATAGTTGTCAAAGATTTGCCAAATATTTGGAACAAAGATCAACAGCACTATTTATTAACCACTTAAAACAGTAACCATACTGTGACAGTATAGAAGCCTTTTTAGATGTTCAAATTTGCTTTATAAAGCTGAAAACACACTTTTAAGAGTGTATATGTAGCACATATAAAAGGGTTTAAATTAAGCAGCACAAGCTCTCAAACGTGACAGACCCAGGGTATGCAAAGGGACCGTTAGTCACTTCACCTGATCTCAAATTAATTTCATAAACTCCGCAAATTAGTCACACACCTGTTCCATTTAACAAGTCATGATGAAAAAGATGACATGAAAAGTTAGTCAACAGGCCATGCATTTGTCACATGTGTCAATGCAAGCAGTAATAATGTGTGTAAAGTGTGAGTCCAGGTGCATGGAAAATTCTCTAGTTCTCTGGATTTTTTGTGAGTTCAGGTCAGGTCAGGAGTGACAATGCTGTCACCAAAAAGCAGCACAGCCTGACTAAGGAGGTTGACTAGAAGTAGGCTGGTTCCCTTTCCAGGTCCCACTGACTTTCTACATGCTCAGTCTGGTTGGTTCTCCCTACTGCTAAAGTCCAGAAGTTAAAATAGCAAATCCTCTCTTTTTCTGATTCTATAAGCAGTGAAGAACTAATTGGCAAAAATTCTGCAAGAGTAATTGAACACAAAATTCTGTTTATGTAAAATACCTCTATACATGATGTATAACACCCTAGACTGTGCCAGCAGGTATTCACTAGTTCACTAGCTCCAAATTTCAGACATTTTCATTCCATTTGAACCATTGAGCCCTGAATCAGTATGTGACATCTAAATTTAACATGAGGTGTAAGTTTCCTTTATGAGTGACAGCAAATTGTTCTGAAATAGCCATGGTATCAGAAATAATATTAGGAAACCTTGTACTTGACCTCCCCTTTGACAAAAATGGGCAGCATTATACAACAGTACTTTACACCTGAAAGTCTGCAGATCTCTGAAATTGTAACATAATTTTGAAAGTTCTCAAATACATTATAGGATATATAAGCCCTGTTTTGGATTACCAATAGGCTCAAGATTAAAATTTTTGTCCATTCCTTTGCATCACTGTTCCATCTTGTAGTGACTTCTTATAAAAGAGTCACAAGCTTCTACATTATCTTAAAACTGCAAATATCATATTTGCACTTATTTGAAATGTAGTCTGTGATGTTTCTGCTAGAGAAGATTTTCAAAATGGTTGGACATGAGCTGTAAAAGACTAAATTTCAAGGAAAAGTCAAAATATTTAAAATTTTGAAGGGCTCTGTGTCAGAATTCAGAAGCATAAGAGGAATTAAAAAAATAAGTAGCAAATTATTTATTATTATTATTAATATTACTATAATTATTACTATACATTCTCATTAAATCATATTGATCAATTTATTCCAGCACATATATTTAAATCTTATATTTTTTTATTATATTAATTGTATGCTATAGACCATAAGCCAGAAACTACTTTAAATAAAGGCATCATCTGACATATCACATTTTTCCAATGTAGTATAAAACTTAATTTTATACTGGAGTTTTTCTCGCTATCTCTTCTTTTGCCTTGTTTGTTTTGTTTGTTTTTTTTTTAATGGACATAACATCTATGCTAACTGATAATACTGTCTTGTTCTCCTTATGTTTTATCTAAATTAATTTTTTTTCTGTTTTCCTGTCGTTTTCTTGCTGTTGCCTTCTTTATAATCTTCTTAGCATGGCTAAATCAAAATTCTTATCTCTTCCTTTGAATTTGTGTATACTTATGCATAATAATGGAGTTTCTTCATCTGAAATTTATCATTCCTTTCCACCAATATAATCAATCTGTGCATCAGCTGGGGTATCAATGAGCACCCCTGTACTTGTGTTTGGTGCACATCATCTTGCATTATTCCATACTGGCCAGTGTCACCTCTCGAGGCTTTTACTAAAACTTCTTAGGGTGGAAATACCTTTCAAGGATTAAAATTTAACATGAACTATTTCTGGCACTGAGTGACTAACACAAGCTGCCTGCAGAACTGTTTTACTTACTATCACTAGAAAGCAATAACTAAACCTTTCCCATTCTCCATTTACCTTTATTATGCTGATAGTATCCAAAAATGTCAAGGAAGCCATTTAAAAATAGTATCAATCTGTAATAAGGCTTTATAATGTATTACCCAAAATAATGACATTTCCTAGTTATGGCCTGCTACAAAAACAATATACATTAAATAATGCATTATTTTGGGAAAATGTGAAGTGATTATGAAATTTAAGACAAATATGTAAGAAGAGAGCTAGCAAAAAATAGCACATTACAAAATTCAGATAAAATTAGGGTAAGCTAGGTTGAAGCTTTCTTCCCAGAGGAAAAGTAACCAAGAAAATGTAACTAAGAACCATAGCAAACTATATGAAAAGACTACTGAGAGGCATTATTTAGACTTCTTCTATTTTTGTGCAAGTTATGGAAAAGTGAAGCATGGGAAGAAGGCAGAGCTACATATTTTTAGCATTTGCTACTTCATTGCTCTTTCTGTCTTTCACTGCAAAGTGTGCATACACATTTTAAAACCATTTAGAAGCATCATAGATTGGTTTGGGGCATAATGGAAGCTTTATAAGCTGTATGTAACAGAAAATTACTAAAAATAATTTCCTTATGTGATCTCTTTATAATGTTCAGTAGTTCAGGGAGAGTGCTTTCATGAGTTTTCTCACCTTCAACAAGGTAGTTAACAGGGGGAAAAAACCCATAAACAGTTTTGAAATTATTTATTTGAAAATTCATACAACTGGAGACACGGGCTCTTGTAGCACCAAACACTGTAATCTCTGATTCTTGTGATTACCACTCCAGCTGTGCTGTTCTGTCCCAGCTTAAATAAAATCAGGAAGGCATCCTGTCCATTGATTTGTGCTTGAAGTTCTGCAAAGAAACTATTTTATGCAAATATACAACCTCTACATTTGAAGTTTTGTCCATGGATATTGACATTATGTATCCAGGTAAAATGGCATCATCTGACCTCAATGAAATAGCTAATTTTGAAATTGTAAACGTATAAGCTACAGGGGAAGAATTTTTTCACTTCTTTCTTATATCTTTCTTAATCTCATGTTAGCTTAGGTTAGACAATATTCACATTAAAGCAACATTCTTGTTCAGGAAAAAATGTTTTCCTGTGAAACAAGTGAGATTCTTTGTGATGGAAACCCCAAAAATTTTCCACCATTGGTAAAAAAGGCTTTGCTCTTTGAATGCCATACATCATCATGCCTCCACAAAATACAGGCAATGCATCCCACACTATTGTTGTACACTCTGGTATCTTCTTACATTATTTCAGGCATTTTCAAGTGTGTGAAAAATGTTGCATTATTTCTCCTGCAAGTCATTTAGATGCAAGCATACAGAACCAGAAATAGTGTATCAGTGATGTGCTCTTTTCTGTTCATAGGGTTAATTTTTCGCCTTTTGCTGATTTTGAAAACAAAATAGATCACATTAGCACTGCATATATTCACTTAAATCTTGTCATGTACTCTCCAGTTCATCCTGTTCCCAATCCACAGCACTTTAAGTTTGCAATTGTTTCTGCTGTAGGAGGATTTATAATAAATCGAATTAAGTTTTTTTATTCAAGGAACAGTATTTTAATTGGTTTTATCTAGACCTTATAGTAAGAGCTCACAGTGTCTTTTAAGGGAATGAAATGTGGAGTGAAAATGCTTGATTTTTGTCACACTTTTATGTGACCTGCTTATCTAGAATCATTACTGTAATTATTAGCACAACTGAAAGCCTTTCCTTTTAGGTTCATGTTTCTCCATGTGTAGCAGCTGTAAACCACAAGTGAAGTTTCTTATGTTAGACAAGGTGTAGCCATTAGTTCCGCTATAAAGCTCTAGCCACCAGTGCTCATTGATTTTTAGCTTCATATATCTTTAATGAGGAGATTAAATACTTGTTTAGGAAGTAGAGTCTGGCTTAAGTGGTGTTTGCTCATATAGCATGGACAGTCAAAGACCTCCCTAATATTTCCCTTTGGTAATAGAAGTGAAAAAACCTTTATTTCCCCAAATATAAACCATTTAGCTCGTTCTGCAGCAGCATGGAATGTCTTATTATGGAAAAAATAATTAGAGATTAAATGCTGCAGAAAAAAAAAGCACTTTCTAATTGATAATAGACCTTTTCTCCCTGTTCCTTTAATTCTTTATGAGCACCAGGGAGTATGCTAAATTACCATTTCAAACCAATAAAAGTGAAAATAAATAAATAAATAAATATCCCAAGTAAGTTTTATTTTCTGGTCAGTCATTAAAAAGCATAAAGGCTCTGTCCCAGAAAATGAAGTTTAATGCAGTGAAAGAAGTGTGGAGATGCATCAACTAGGACTCACTGAGGATTTAGAGTGAGAAGAGTAAGGAAAGGTGGGACAGACACTACAGCAGCAAATACTTCCATAATGAGGGTCAAACAATAAGACCTGAGAAAAGTACAGAATCTCACTCTATGGATAAAAGCAATGAAAACATTCAGAATCTGATAGGCATACATGGAGAAAAAATGTAGGGCTGTCCTTCTGATTAGTTTGCTCTACTAAAGTCATGTCAAGTTCCTTTGCTTAGGGTACCAAAAAGCTTTGGTAGTGACTAAAAGACCCCTGAGAAAATACCAGAATCCGAATATTCCTTTTGTCTGTATTATTTGCCCCATACCACAGCACTTTTCAAATACTATCAAGAGTAGAGAATTGGTAGGGGAGAGGATGAATCTTGGAGATCAGCATGCCACTAAATTGATACCATGTAAACACCATATAGTATTGGAAAACCACTGCTGGGGGTAAATGAAATGAATTCACTGGGGCATCTAATCCTATTTCTGGAACACTTAAAGTGTTTAAATGCACTGGAAAGCAAACAAACTTCAAAGTGATCATTATACCCCTGACACTAGTACTTGTGTGGCTGAAATCTTTATGAGATTAAACCCCTACAGAGAAAGGAGTTGAACACAGTCAAAACCACTTTGAAACTGTCAGGAGGATACCAGTTTGAAAGCTCAGTGTAAGTCAGAAATGAAGCTAAATGTTGAATATTAAAGACGGTTCAATATGCTGCACAGACCTCCCTAATACACGTCCAAGAGCCATAGACATTGAGTCACCTCCGTGTCCACATTTTGTTCCTTACTGATTCTGTAAATGCTAACATCAAGCAAAGGCTGATGTAACATCAACAATTTCCTGCTAAGCAAGAAAGCTTCAATCACAGTTCAGACTAAATACACACATGAGCTACCCCACTGCAGTTCAACACTCTTTCTGTGATGAAAAAGCTCAAAAGTGTACAGCCACCTCAGCTGAAAATAAACTACAAAAACACTTTAAAATCTTCCCACAGCATTAGAATTTCAATGCTAAAAACATTCCCACCAAAGGCATAAATAAATTTAAATATTGAGTGTGTGGATTCTATGTTTTTAGCATGCGTGCATATATATGCGTATATGCTAAAAAAACTACCACAGTTGCGAATAAAAGATTTGTTTTCACCTTGAAAAACAACGAAACACTAGTTTATTTATTACTAGAAATCATGCTTCACACACTGTTTCCAGCCTTTTAATGAACTGCATTTAATGTTCCTTTGGTTTTGTAGAGAGTGCTCTTTTTTGCTTTTCAGTCTGAAGTCTTATCAATATTTGCCACTGCAGCAAAAAGTTTTACACAAATGAACTGGTGAAATGGAATGTTAGCCTATAATAAAAGTCTGTCACAAAACAGTCACACTGGAGGAGACCTACCATTGATTTTTCAATAAATACAGAGAACAGTGAAAAATACAGCGCACATTCCTCAGCAGTAAATATCTTGGTGACTATTTTTCTTTTCTGCTATTTTCAGTTCCTTTGTCTTCTGGCAATACTTAATAAAATATGGTTTCTTTAAATATAACTTCTGCAATGTGACAACCAGTTGGGAGCTGTATGGCAAGAGGATAATTACCAAGCTATTCATACTGCAGGGATGTTTTGCACTTTCATTCATTGGCAAAGCAAAAAATAACAGATTGTCAGTGATGTGGATGGAATGTAAAAACAGAAAAATCATATTAACTATTCTAAAAAGGTAATTTAACTGTGAATAAGGATTGCAAAATTTTAGCTCTGATATAACAGATTTATATTTCTGAAAGCTGCATATATGTATTTTTAAACATTTGGGACTATCTTCACTGATATACTATAGAAATAGTCATGTATGCATTTTTTTAATTTCCTGTTGTACTGACTGCTGAAATTTTGGGGTGCAGATCCAAAACTCATTCAATCAATGAAAGATGGACTTAGACACACCTCAATGAGTGCAGATGTTGCTGCAGGCAACAGCCCCCAGTGCTTGGGTCCCATAACATGTCCAACTGCTCCTGGCCTCTTAGGGTCTCCTACAGCCTTGAAGAGTTCAGGAGCTCTAGAGGGCTTCTCCCATCCCTGAAACTCATACTGTAAATGCAAATTCTAAATTTTGCAGGATGCCTCTGGCCCTGATTATTTCCATATTTGGGAACATTTTTGTAAACAAAGTGCATTGTGGGGCCATAGCAAAACTATTTTAAAGTGACAGCTCCATCCCTCTATATGCATGCATAACCAGCTGTGTACACACTGCTCTTGCACACACTGCTCCACAGATCCTTACTAGTCACACAGTTGAAGCTTATTTGAAGGCCTTCTGAAGTGGACAAAAAAGTAATTCTTTTAAAATATCTATAAATCTGTAATTAGCGTGTATTACTAAAGGTCCCAGTGTATGCTATGGTGTAATGCTGCTTGAAGTATGAGAATTTTGTTAGGTAATTTCCCTTAACAAGCAACACTTCTTTAAACTACACTTTAAGTGCATAAAGTGTCAGTAGAAGCATTCATTGCACAGGACTTGTTTTTCTATACGAAGAGGAAATATATTCTTTTAACAGGTTTGCTCTTCTGTAGCCTACTTGTTTAAGGGGTGTCCCATGGCATTCATTTAGCTACAATGCTTCATCATAAAAACACATGAAAACTGAGCCTCTTATTTACTATGAGGCCCTGGAGAGAGAAAACAAAACACAAGGGAACTACCATTAAGAAAACTTCTTATCACCATGGCACAAATAAACATTAAGGGTTGGCATCTCTTGGCAGACTTTGAAAATTAAGAGATGATTGATCAGAACCTATGTGTGTTGTCTGCAATTTAATTTCCTCAATATTCGCTGTATCTTCCAATTCAGTTGTGCATCATCTGTTTGTAATGATTAATTAAGATGAGTAGTGGCAGTAAGTGATAAGTCACAGAAATCTAATTAATGAAATGGCAAAAATACAGTTCTTTCAGAAATTCTGCAGCTGACTTTTTCTTGGAAAAGCACTGATATACACAAGATCTTTTTTCAAATACAGTGGCCTCAGTCATTATTTCACCTCTTTAATTGATTTAATCTACATAGTAAATACTATGGTATTTATGCCAAGCATTCTTCCATTGCTTTGGAAGTTGGATTATTTGCACTTGGATTATTCTGTAGTATATTTTGTAGTATAACATATTTAGGGGAAGACTAAATTGACATAACTGCTTTTGAAGTGATCCTTGCTGCTGTGACTATTCCCAAAGGCTAACCTCAGCCTAGAAAGGACAATTTCTCCAGGCTCCTTCTAGTATAAATAGGGAGAGATCATTTGCCTTAGAAGAAATAGTGCAGGAGCTTATATTTGAAATCATTTTCTAGAATAACCTGTCTGTCACCACTGACTGGAGGCTGAGGCTAGGCAGACTAGCAGCAGCACGCTGACTTACGTCACTACGATCGTTTTAGCACTTGTGAATATAACTTCCTTTCTCCTGCCTCCAAAGGGTAATTAAAAAAATATGAAACCTATCTTTATGTAAACTGGCAAACTTACACACACTGGTAGGCTTTGGAAGATAAGAAGTTGGTGGTGACAGAAAGCTTCGCTGTTCAAAATCATGTAAACTTTTCCTTGCCTAGGGCATCCATCACTATTAGAGTGGAAATCATGGGCAAGCTGCGTGCCTGCTAAACAAATAAGAAAGCCATCTTGTCCCAACTCATTGTTCTATACCTGAATGTAGAGGAAATGAAAGACTGACTTTTAATATCAAGATAAGAAGTGAAAAATCAAATCTCCTTAAAATTTGCAGCTCAGTAGGTGTTATGTTGCTTCTGGCCTCTAGTTTATTTGGGTAGAGGAGACTTCAGTGTTGGATGACCACAGTTGTTGAACATAAAATCCTGTTTGGAGCTAACCACCTAAGCTCATAAGTTTTCAATTGGAAGAACTGTGTTACAAGACACATTTGTAATTCTGGTTACAAATGGTGGGTGGCAAATGAAAGCAAATTCTCTCTATTTCACAGAACATGTGCAGCATGATGTTCAAGTGTCCAGCAAAAGCACACAGCCTGATAACCTGGTAGCTGGCTTTCACTATTGCCATGCCTCACACACCACACAAGTCATCTTCTTTGCTATGCTGTCAAGCTACCTGCAGGTTTATTGTATGTCTTTTAATGCTACAGAATTATTTTCAGAAGGTAGGCTCAAGCCCAGAAGCCCATGGTGGGAAGACACGGTATTAACCAGATAAAGAGTACCTCTGGCCTAGTGTTCTGCTTCTGCAGTAGTCACAATCTTCTATTAATTCTGTAAAATTACTTTTATGGAATAGCCTCTTTTTCAAAATCTGACAGTAGAATTAGTTCCATGAACTCATTCTGAAATCCTCCCATTACTACATTATCTATGCATATACAGAGCAAAAATCCTACTAAAATAATTCCTCATGAAAATGAGTTTCACAGAGCCTAGCATTTCACTATGTTTAGAAAAGAACTTCAAAAATAATTACTAAATGTATAAATTTAGGAAACAAAACCTGACAAAAGGAATATTTTTAAGGGTTTTTCAAATCCTCTTGCTACTGGTTTTAAGCAGTGTCTCATATATCTTCCCTATTCTGTTCATTTCTGTACTTCTTTGTCTTTACAGGATTTTGCTGCATTTTAACAGTACACTCTAAAAGATTTCTTGCTTTTTTAGCTTTTAAGAGGGATGGTATCCAGACACAGATACTTAGCATGAAGCTGTGCCATCTATTTATTTATATATTTGAGTATTTCTGCTCCAATTTCTTCTCTCTTCTGAATAGTTTTTCATATATTGCTTGCTTTTAAAAATTTCACTGTATAAAGAATATTTTCAATCAGCTATTAAAATGATTGCACAGAGCACTCAATGCTAGTTCAAAAGCTCACTAAGCCCAGTGCTTGTTATATTTTTCAGTATGTTTTACATTTATGTTACAGCACTGCACTGCCCCTACAATTACATTATCTTTTGAAGATCGTTTCAGTGTATTAATATTTTTTTTCCTTTTTTGACCCATTTAAAAATTGTGTCAAATAAAAAACTTCCTGCTTCACTGCCAGTCCTTTCTGGTTTTCATCAGTCCTGAGATATGATTTTCATACTTACACGTTTTAACTGTTTGTTGCAACTCATGCTCTATTTCTTCACTTAGTCATATTTCTGAATTGTTTAACTATGAGATTTTATCATAAGAAATTAAAAACTCCAAATAACCTACTTTTTAACCCATTCTCTTTTGTGTAGTTTTTCTACATTAATTTGCTTGCTTGTCTTTGTATTCTAAGCTATAATTTTGTTTAATTTTCCTGGTACTGAAAAGGTGTTGATCTGTATTGCTCTGCATGATCCATGCTTCAGCTACAGGAGGATAAAAGCTGTTACCCTCTAGTCCTCTGGCATGATGACCAGTTTAAATCAAAGACAATATATTTATGTTAGCAGTTCAACAACTCAATCCTAAAATACTTTGGAATTCCTTCACGTACAGCATCCCATTGCAAGTACTTTTCTTCCTTTAATTTATCTGCTTAATCCAGTACATTCCCAATTGAAAATCTGAATCCCTGGCAGGCCCTAATTTTTCTTAAATGGAAACGTTACTCTTAATACACTCTATCAAAAAAAACTGTTTAGAGTTTTCAATATTTTGATGTTCCTTAAAGTCATAGTTATTCAATTTGCAGACCACCAACTCACGGTTTTAGCTTTGCTGTTTTTAATGCAGGCAGTCTTTAGTAAATATAGAATCGACAGAGAATATACGAATGAATCTCTAATTGACATCTATATTCAAATTTTTATTTTGATACACTTGTGTCACTGGTATTAGGGAGGTTCTGCTTCAAGGGAAGCATTATTTACTTTTAAGTGTTTTGTGTCAAGAAAATGGAGGAAAAAATTAATCCAAACATGAGTCTGGGCTTACAAAAGAAAATTAGTTTGTGTTTTATTTTGCAATCCATAACATTCAGTATCTTTCTAATTTTCCAACTGCAATGAATGATGTATTTACCTAACAAAGCAAAATGTCATTCTAGCAGGTCAATCATATTTTATGTGTCCTTGTCAAAAAATGTTTTCTTTTGTTCAAAGGAGTTGTAGGTCAGTTTGCAGGTGTGTTTTGGGGCAAAAAGGAGAATAACCAGTGTGAAAATAGTGAGTTATGTTCAAAATCATTGCTCACAGCAGGGGAGGAACAGTTGCTGGTTTTCCGGTTCCTGATGAGTAGCCAGATGTGCAGATCACAGACCATAGTACCTCAGTAAACCCAAAATTACAGATTCAACATGGCTTCCTTATGCCATTGCTGGTTTCCAAAAACCAAGTCAAATTAGAGAAAATACCAGGCACCAGAGTCCTCTAAACTACAGCATGACATTGAAATGCTGCCTATAATTCATGGCACACTAAAATTTTCAGACAGTTAATATTCTCTATGCACAAGTCTAGAATGAGTTTGAAGCATCAAAAAGATTCAGGAGTTCTGAAGTATCACCAAGAAAAGCTTAGTTTTTAAGGAGACATCATACAGAAGAATGCTGTACAGTGTTTTTACTCCACATTTTAGTATTGTGGCCTTAAAGTGGAAGTTTTGCATTCTTTGCTTTTCATCTCCATTGTTTACTATCTAGAGCAAATTAGACAAGTCACTCGTCATTTCCAGGACAGGTGACAAGGGAGACTGAGAGGTTTATTAATATTTGTTTGTAGAGAGATGTTATTTGGATTAACTTCTATCTTCCAATTTAAATAGGATTAAAAGGATTAGCTTGAATAATGGAAGCATGCAGCACATTACAAATACTTATGCTTCTTCTAAATAATAGGTTTGTATATGAACATAAGATACATCACATTATTCCAGAATAGTCCATAATTACATTATTTTTAAATAATAGAAAAGAAACTCATGAGTCATTTATATGACTTTGGGAAAAGGCAAACTCATTCAGCAAATACAATGTTTTACAAGTCATATTTTCTATTTATATGTAGAGTTAATAACATCTATTATGAAGTCTTCAACTTAGAAGCATGTGTTTGGTGAGAGAAGTACTTTAAAACAGAGATTTAATTACATGGTGGGAGACTCTCTTGGCAATATCAAGAGGGAAAAAGTAATTTTTGTTTTAATGAAATGTTCTGAAGGAAAGAAACTTTAGTTAAATACTCCACAAGTTTCAAGCTGTAGAAAAAGCATTTGGACTTCAGTTTGCTCTTTCTGACATATGCCAGCATAAAAATGACTAAAAACTATGCTATATTTACCATATTATGTACGATGACTGCACAATTTTTGTCTTCTTTATTCTTCTTTTTTTTTTCAAAATGGAAAGAGTAATGGCATCCTGAAAGAGTGCTGGAGGGAGGAAAGTGTTCATTTTAAACAATCTCTAGAATGCTCTTACAAAGATTTTGTTAAACAAAGCAAGCGTAAGAAGAATATAGGAACCTGAGACTATAGGAACCTGACAATATAGGAACCTGGATGTAAGATGGACATACCCACCTGTATTTTACTTTTTGTTAAAACATGGACATAGCTCCCTGTAAAGCATATTGAGAACAGCAGTGTCTACATCCATATCTCAACATTAATTATATCTGTTTCACAGATATGAGAGTGACACAGTCAGTATATTGTTATCTTGGCCAAGGTCATCCTAATCTTGGTTCCTCAGGTATTAATACTGCAGTTTGGCATTTGAAAATAATGTGATGGCTGTAATATGAAAGACTATGGTGAATTTCCTATGGTAGTGCCCATGCGGGATTCTATTCTCTCTTCTGTTGCTCACAGGAGAAATAAGAGAAGCCCTTGACAAACCGTATTGCAGGGTGCTTCTCATTTCTAGCAGTCCTTTGCCAGAGTCTCATTTTGAGATGGTAAACACATATATTAATGGATTTATGAAAGTAAAGCTCATGTAAAAAGTGCATTTGGTTTAGAATAGCACAACCTTCCTCCACTGACTCACCACAACATCTTTCTTTTACTTTATATCAGCTTTAATTATCCTAAGAGATGTTGGAATAAGAGGCCTACTGTGAGTTAAGTGGGAGCAGGAGCAATATAAATTTTTTACACCATCCAAACCATCTGTTTCAATTCTGCTCAGGCAACACCAGGGGATCAAGAGAAGGATTAGTCCATTCTTCATGTCCTTCTATCTTCTGAAATTTCAAAGTTGTCACTTAGTGTTAGCTCTGGAGGAAGCTCATGGTGTGGTGAATTGTGCAGTAGTAAATGCATCAACATCATCAGAAGATTTCATGAAATAACCAGAACAGATGGAAAAAAAATTCAGTCACTACTGAGCTATGCTGGTTTTGAACCACTGAGCTAAAAATTGAAGGAACACATTTCCTTAACTATTTAGCTCCCTTTAACATCCTTTTTTGTCTGTATATTTATTATGAGGAATCGCTCGGTTTAATAATGTGATGATTACAGCTGCCAATAAAAGTAGTTTCAAGGAGCTGGCTTACCTTTTCTTTCTTCCACCATTACTGCTTTCTCCACTTAGGTGCTGTGCAGCCCTTCATAAGGACCTTGACAAAGAATCATAGGATAGATTGAGTGGGAAAAGATCTTTAAGATCATCCAGTTCCAACCCACCTGCCATGGGCAGGGACAACTTTTGCTAGAACAGGTTGCTCAGAGCCCCATCCAGCCTGGCCTTGAACATTTCCAGGGATGAGGCAGCTCTCAATAGCCATTGAATGTCATGTGTGGATGCAATAGTGTGCATTTTACTGAGAGCTCATTAGCTGTTGTGTCTTCATTTGAAACACAGCACTCAATAAAATGTGTAATAAAATGTAATAAATTGTGTAAAAATGCAAGACTGTGTGGGCATGCACAGATGCTCACATGCACGCACGTTCATGCATACACACATGCAGAGTGTCCATTTTGTATTTCTAGTATTTCATTGATCCTCAGATCGCACTGCCATGCATTTTTGCATTAAGTAATAAACACTTTTTGAAATTCCTTGGATTAGGGTAAAAGAAGTTTATTTTAAAATTACAAGCAAATGGTTGTGGCATTCCCATTGGCTTTAAATGTAGACTAAAAAGTGGACAGTGTATGGGGAAAAAATTCTCTGCTGGAAAAAACACCTAGTATGATTTTGCCAAGTTTTAACCCAGAGGGAATTTTAGCCCTAAGTTATAAATTCCAGAAAATAGGGGCCCATAATAGAAACACTGACAGAACCTTAACTATAGCATTGCTAAAGGCAACACTGCAATAAAATGGAATGACCTGTGAGATAAAATGTTTAATCTTTTGAGTGAGATGTGGCCTAATAACTCAGAAGCGGAGATGGGGGAGGATTCAGGCTCTTCCTTGCAGCCTCTTATATGCCCTTTATGAAATTCACTGTCACTCTCAGCTGCTTTTCCTTTTCAAGCTGAATCTTGTTTCACTCCATAACCAAATGGACTAGAAGGGTCATAAAGAACCAATTTATGGTCCCTAACTTTTCAGCAAAAACTATTTTTCAGAATGTAAATTAATGGCAATAGAAGTGGAAGGATCAGTAAAAATGCCTTTGCACATGACACAAATAACAGAGAGAGAGAAATGGAAAGCACAGGTGTAGGTTTGTATTTCTCTACTGTTTCTCACTAGTGCCTTTCCGAAAGACAAAAACTAACATTTGCAGCTTTCTTTACTTCAGTGCAAGCAGTTCTGTGAAACTTTCTTCTCAAGATCTAACTCTTGTTTTTGTGCTATTTTTAGATCACAGAGAGGGCAAATAAAATCCCAGCATATTAAAAGATTATTGAATTACATGATTGATATTAATTTTATATGACATATTTGCCTGTGCTAGCAAGTGGAACTGGGCATAATGACATAGGAGGTCTTTTCAAATGCTATGTCTCATCAAATAAAGAAAGATGTAATCACTAGGCCTGTAGTGATCTCTCTCTGGTCAAAAATCTCAAATTAGTTAGAGTTTTGCTTATTCAAACAGTGCCCTAGGCCAGGATAACAGAATGCCACCAACATTACACTGGCAGATTTAGATGTAAATTTTTTTGCTAGAAGTAGGTAAAAAAAAACCTACTCTGTCTTGGTTGCATCTAATTCACTGAATGCTTCTACCTGAAGAAGCGAGGTCATATGAAAGTAAATTCTTTGAAAGTTTGTGGGCAATTTTTCAACTCAGTACATAAGGAATCATTATTATAATCATGATTCCATCCCATTAAGAACAGCTGGAATTATATATGTAATTCCTTGCATAACACCCAGAAAATTTACCCATAGCCTCTAGTCACTTCTGTTCCCCAAACTTCCCTTGGGCTAAAATCACTATGAAGAACATCTGGGCTCTGTTCTTTGGGGATTTCGATTTTATTCTATCAATATTTTCCCTTGTTTTAACAAATGAAAATTGTAATTAGATATTTCCATATTCGGTATATAGGAACATCCATTGCAGATGATGCTCCCAGGAAAAACTGGTTTGTGAATCTCCTGTGCTGGCCATTATTATATCTGTCATTTCTGATTCAGTAGCATTTTGCACCTGTCAGTCATAGCTAAATGAGGCACTACATATTGAGGATGCATTTGGTTTCTGTCCCAATGCTTACATGTTGCTGGATTGCACTGGGCTCCACAGGAATGACTTACAAACTCCCAAAATATTTAACTCTCTAAATGCTCCCAAATATTTAAAGCAAAAAAACAACCAAACAAAAAACCAAGCGAAAACAACAACAAAAGTCACTCAGTGGTATCTGTAAATGGGGAAAAGAATGAGGCTAAAGAGGCTAAAAATTGAAATTATACTCATGATTTTGTATTAACTACAGGAATAAATTTATAAAAAAAGTAACAAAGATAATTGAAAAGATGGAGTATTCATAAGTGGTCAATAATTGTTCCTAAGTATTCATATACATGGAAGTATATTTTTAATATGCATTTGCAGGTATATATATGCATATATGTTAAAATACATTTTCTTTATCTGAGCCCCTTTACTATAACTGACCTGTAATTAACTCTGGAGATTGCTTTACTACTATTATACTAATTTCTTCTGCTACTTGGTTAGAAGACTTGACTAGACAGAATGTCAGTGGAAGGAGCCCAGTTTTTACCCTACTCACTCAGAAAAACAGAACTGGGTCTTATTATACATAAGTAAAGGTAAAATTTTAGCTGTCTAAAAAGGAAATTTTTTCTAAAGGGGACAAGCTGCAGCTGAATCTATGCTAACATTTGCCATTCCCTTAAATTTGAGTAAGATAGTTTCCAGTGTTGGAATTATGATTTTAAAGTCATAGATGGACCTATTTTGATCAGCATTCTGTGTTTTCTTCCTTTGTGTACTTAAAAATAAAATAATGCCAAAAGCCAGTTCTAATTAATGTCAATGTTTTTATTTCTCAGCAGACCAGCATGTTATTCATCTGTGAAGATCTGATTGGAAGTGATTTCTGATTTTACCTGATGAAAAGGAAAAAAATACATAATTTATTTGCTTTCAGATTACAGCTTTCAGATCAGTTGGTTGTTGTTTTGCCTGTTTTCAAATTTTTTTTAAATGTACATTCTGAAATTATGATTTATAAGTGTTCTAAAATTATATTTAGAATTTTATCATAGTTAACCTTGGAACAAAATGTTTTAAAATTAGTTTGCACTGATGGACATCACATAAAAAAATTTCGTTGTTGTCTGTAATAAGATTGTGTGTTTTCAGCCAATAAACGTTATCATACCTGAACCTCAAAGTTCACCTCCAATCTGATATGCTATCCAAATTCTCTCAAAGCATTGTACAGGTAAGTATAACATGTATGCATACATATTGGTGTTATGTGGATATTATTAATATATTATTATATTAATATTGACTTCTACATCTAGTGACGCTTTATTTGATATACATGACTCTGAAAGGAATATGGAAAAATACCAAGCTATGGAAATAGAATGTAACCATGGCAGTCATAGCAGAAAATCTTGTAACTATATTTTGTAAAATTCCTCTGTTCAGCAAGGACCTTGTGCAAGCAGAGCTCAACATATTCTCTTCCTCAGAAAGCAGTTTTTATTAAGGTTACATGGAATCTTCTGAAATGAACCGTGTATGTGTGTTTGTACGCACACATTCATGTGCTACACAGACAGGTTTTTGTATGAGCTTGGCATATTGCTTGTGGCAAGCTGCTGAAACATGAATAAAGACAGTAGGAAAAAGGCAATGCACATCCTACTGGTAATCTAGGGAAGGGATTGCTGCACATTTGCCTTGTGCCAAATCTCAAGGTTCACCCAGAAACTCCCAAGATCATCTCTCAGCCCCTAGATTTTCATGTTGAATTATCTGTCTTGTTTGCAAAATGAACCTGTGTCTTATTTTATTTAAAACACATGAGGTAGGTGTATCTGACTTCCTAGTAGGGAATGCAATACTTAATTTTAGTATGCACAGCTGTGAAAAGGTGAAGTATATTTTGTGAACATAATTCGGGGTAATTTTAAATGGCATAGCTTTTCCTCTAACTCCTTTCCACAGCCTGAAGCTGGAAACATAAAGTGTGGCTCATATGCTCTTTACAATTTACTCCTGAGAAACACTGACCACAAAAGTCAGTAAACATTCATCATGAGCTTTAGGCTACTTTCCTTGGATTTGGCCTCAGGCTAAGCTGAGGGCTAAAAACATTTCATGAGGGGGTTACGGTTTTAAGAAAAATAAATATATTCCTAGTACAGCATGGTTACTCAGCTTGGTCTCATGCTGTAAAAATTCCTTCTCCCAATAAATACACAAGATTTTATGTTATCCATCTACCACTTTATAACTGATACTGTGGTTTTAAATCACCAATATGCTAATCAACAGAGCTGTTGTGACCTACTTACCACATATTTCTGCCAGAGCTTCCCATAACATGTCACATTGAATCCTCTCTGAGAAGTACAAACCAAATCTACTTCAACCCATTTAGCACAAAGATTCTGGGGAAGGAAAAAAAATAAAAAAAAGAAAGGAAAAAAAAGGAGCAAAGCAAAAAAAGCTAGGTCAAGCTCTCTTGTTTATCCTGGGCCTCTGTAACATAAAGCCATGTTTGCCACCATCTACTGTCATAAGTAATGACATGATTTCTCATGAAAAGGGCTACAAATGCAGAGGATAAAACCCCCATCTAATACCATTTCCCATATTGCAGAGCAAACTTGGAAGATTCCTCACTAAGTGGTTGGTTGTCTTGGTGCAGTTACGGTTCTCTTTCAGCTTAAAAATTCTGGTAATAAACGAATTGATACTTTAAAAATATCATCTTGCAATTTTTGTTTAGTAAAAAAAAAAAACCTATATAAGGAAGTTCTCTTTTACTTGAATGAAAAATAATGAGGAAGAATTATGTGAAAATATATCATTTTAATTTTTCTAGAGACTTTAATAATGTCCCCATAAAGTATTTTAATTGTTCTGGGGGGAGTTTAGCAATGTTTTTCTTTTTTATTTTTAAGTCTAATATATTTTGTTTTCATTATGTATTATTAATATAAGAATATAGTATGTCATTAGAATAGAATACATAGAATATATTGATAAATAATTATCTTACTATTAATATTCAGTTTAGACAGTAACATCAGTACATTGACCTTACATCATGAGGAAAATCAGCTAAAATGAATTATAAAACTGTGTTACATCAGATCACCCAACTGATGTTGCTGCGGACCCTCACATTGTCTGTTTTCAATCACTGTCTAGGATATTACAGATGTCTAGGATGGAATACTATTATCCTAGTTGAAATGAAAGAAGAACTTGAAAGTTTCTATCTGCAGGGAAGATTTCCTAGACCATTTTCACAGGACATATCTTTAAACCTGCTTCCCTAGACAAATTCTAGCCTAGAGAGCTAGAGCCTCCTTTCCTGAGTTCTGAGTTACCATGGTGCTCATGCAAGAAGTGCAGAATAGAAAGTATTTATACAAAATTTTATAGAATTGGAAACACTGTTATTGCAAAAGCATATCTGAAAATACTAATTTCAACTTAAAAGTCACTATGTCTAAAGAGAACTAACTGATGTACAGTTCTTCTCCAAGTAATTTCTTGTTCTGGCCCTGATGGTCAGCCTCAGTGTTGTGGGGTCAAGTGCTGTTTTCCACTGCAGACATATGATTTCTAGAGAAAAGAAAGAGTTTTACTTAGGCAGCCAAAAGCAGAACTTGTCTCTGTCACAAACTGAGTGCATTAAACTACACTGCAATAATCACAGATGCTCTGCTCTTGGCACAATGAGAAAAGCTTGATACAGATTCACAAAATAGCTTCATTAAGTAAAGACGCCATCAGTCTTTATTACCACTATTATCATAAAACAAATTTCACCTAACACAATAACAAATTAAACTTACAAAAAGAATGAGGAGGAAGCTATGAATTAATATAAAATGACTAAGAACTGAGGCCCAGGGAGCTTAAACCCTTATCAACACCAAAGCAAAGACAGGAATCAAAGATGTAGAGCGCCATGGTAATTTGTTCCTGTGTTGACTAGAGCAGCAAAAGTAACAGTCTATCATGTCAGCATCTGCTAGTGAGTTTAAATGCCTGTAAGCATAGTTTATAGTTGACATTTGTTCAAAGTAGGTTTTTTTAAAGAAGATAGTTTAATATTTCAACTTTGCCCTCCTAGCTCTAATTTCACAGGTTATATCCAACTTCATCAGACTCTTTTCCCTTCTGCTTTAAAGACAAAACTGTATGGTATATTACTTTCAAAAGCTCTAGTTATTTTTTAAGTTAAATAAAATTCCTGTTTCTTAGAAAAACCAATTTTTTCACACCAATGGTCATTATCACGAGATAATTTCCCATGTGGCCTAAAAGAATGTTCTAGGTTTTTCTGAATTATGGGACAAGACTTGCCTGTCTTGCTCTATTTTCTGAAAAGCAAAGAGCATGCCTTATATATGGTTTGATGGGGAATAGAAGATTCTTTGAAAGTGGAGGCAACACAAAATCATTTGTGAAACACTCCCTTAAGATTGTATCATTTTCAGTTGCCATTAAAGAACCTCAATTCATGAAAGTAAGTCATTGTAAGAATATAAGTCTTCCCTCGAGACTTAGAATCCTAAATAACACTTGTAATTTGTTTTTAAAAAATCATAATTTTAAACAGAGAAAAGTAAAAAACTTTTTTTTCCCTGAAAACAAACAAAAAAAAAAGTCACTGACACACTCCAATACCTTGCCTGGGAGCAAATATCAGAAGAAAAAGAATCCATATTCTGCTCAAGGTCTTCTCTGGAATCTTACTTTTTCTGTATCTCTGAAAGGTGCTGTAATTGTAGCATAACCAAAAGAAGCAATCTTGAACACTTTCAATTTTGTTTTCTACTTATAACCCAAATGATGTTCCAACATCTTAGAAGTGTTAGAAGTCCTCCATCACAGGCAACTTTCATGAAGAGCAAAAAATATACTTTGGCCTGAACACCTCAGAATCCACAGTTCTACATCAGCTCATGTTTCCAGTCACACCCTGGCTGTGTGCTAATCAAGCCACAATTATTTAAACAGATCTTACTGCTGAATTTCCACTCATGAAAAATAAGGTGAAGCAAAATTTAAAGTGGTGGTAATTAATGAGTGAACTTCCAAAGTATAAATGTTGCAAAGTTTATCTATGCTAGCTGAGGCTGCAAAGACCTGAGGAATAACACTTACTTTGCAGAGCTGATTAAAAATTTTCTGATATAAAGTCTTTGTATAAATTCAAATAGGGGGGCAGTGAAGAACATACCAGTGGGATCTATCACACATTTTGTATTTTGAACAGTGCACCTAGTCATACCAAAGCTCTTGAGTCTGACGGTGTTCTTGAGTCTGTGTATGTGATAGAGTACCATTACTCTCATGAGAAAACAGCTCTAATGATACCTAAATTGCTCAGTCTTACTAGACATATGGTATAAAATAATGTGTCTGAGCCTTGGGATATGATTTTACTCATTCCTACCTCCATTACTGAGAAAGAACTCTGGTAATCTTCCTTCGAAGATGAACAAATATTAAAGGGAACATACCACATGCCAGACAAATAGCCTTAGCTTAAAATCCTGCCAGATTAATATGTTGCCTTTTATCGATCTGAAATGCCTTTTAAATCCACAGCACCATATTACAATCTCAAGAAGGTAACCATGGATTGGGATCACATAAGTAGTATTACCATTATGTCTTGTGAACACTACAGCTACCAAGACTGACTGAGACAAGTAAAGGATTGCAGAGTCTTAAAATACTATATTGAAAAGCTTTACTGCACCATCCAAAATTCAGACCTTTAGTAGGAAGAATGATGAGATTAAAGAAAAATATATCAAGATATTTTCCTCAGGTAAATTATGAACATGAATGTCTATTTATACAATAAAAATGCTATAGGGATGCAAACCTTGACCTGCACTTGCTTAACTGAATTTGAATATTCCGGTGGCTTATTTTCATTTGCTCTGTTTTTTGAAAATGAAAAAGGCAGATAGAAGGACAAAAATAACCTTTATCCAAACCTTTTGAAATGATGTGACTGTTTCAGTCACATCTCAAATATAAATTAAACACCTTATGTGGCAGGAGTGGAAGTCTTGATAAGAGTTAGTATAGCATCCTGAAGTTTATGAAAATCAGGCATTTTGTGTACATCCCATAAAAAACCTCAGTCCTTATATATGAACACATATCTGAACCTCATATTTTGCAAGGAATTAACTTAATAAGCTGATATAAATAAAGAAACATCATCAAAATACCCTTTTACAGAGCAACAGCTGGGTCATACTTGGTATGGAGAACAAGAATATATTTGAAATGTTGGATTACCATAGCGCTAGGACAACCCTGTTATGTGGAGTGCTTTCGCTATAGGCAATCTAGCCCGGGACAGTGAAACCTTTTGTCCTAAATCTGTAACAGCCCCTTTGTCAAAGTCAAACCAGAGCTGCAGATCCTGGAAATCTTCCATCCTGACTTTGGTTAAACCACAACACCTGCAAAACATGACAGGCAAACTCTGTAAAATCTAGATATCTTCAGGCTATGATACATTATTAAAGCAAACTTAAATAACCATTCTCTGGGTTTTAAACCACACACCATGGCATGGTGTGTGTTTATGAAACCAAACTCCCTCACTTCTGCCACAATAATTTCTCATCTACCACAATGCCCAGCACACTCTCTGGCCCCATGTGATTCCCAAACCTTGCCCAGTTCCTGACTAAGAAACTGCACTTTTCTTGGACTAAAACCATGCCAGAGACCTTGTCTACAATTAAACAGTCTAAATGATTGCTAAATAATGCCCAAACACATCCCAGCCTTGTTTAATTTATTAGTATACGGAAGGTTATAGCCACAGAGACATCAGGGTTTCCAAAGCCATAAGTCTACAAGTGCTGCCTTGAGTCAGAGCTCTACAGGCTTCCATGCATCTTGATATGCACCAGGAAAGGTGCCAAGAGGAAATCCAGGAGTGTCTGGGTAATCTGAGTGGTAAGTGTGCCCCAAGAGCTCAGACTGGGATAAAGAGTGACTTATGGACTACAAACTTGTCTGTGCTAGTCATTCCAAGGGGTTCCAAAAGCCCTAGCTTGGCTGTTTTTACTTCTCACCACTTTTTGGCTCCCAGCAGTGGAAATAAAAATTTAGTTCACCAATTGTCAAACATATTGGCTTCTATTATTTTCCTTTTTTTTAAAATCTTTTTTTTTTGTCAGAAAAAAACAAACAAACAGCCCACAAACAAAACAATAAAGCAGCATTTCCTTGCATATTCTGTTGCTAGCTCACTTCTTAGCATGAAATATGTTTGTTTCTCCTGATTGAAAATGAAAGTGTGAATCATTAATCATGAAAAATAAAACTTTTTCAAAAGACTGATGCAAGTCTGGGAAACTAGCAAGAACACAGTTTTAAAGCAGGATGTTAATACTAGCCAGATGGCCTCAACAAGAAATTTCGACCTGCATCTGAATATGAAGAATAGGTTTATTTAAAGCCAGATCTCTTACAAAGAAAGGATGCACCTCTGTTCAGCGATCCAATTGACCCAAAGACTTTTTTCACAAACATTTTGGTTTGTGCTCAACTTCACAAATATATTTACATTTTACACACCAGTGAATACCAATAGAACTTCTTAAATCACTGCACCATAATCCTCATCATTTTCAACCAACATACCACCTCACCACCACAAGATTACTGTAGTCAAACTGCAGTACTTAATTAACTACTCTTTTGTAAGTACATTCCTCCATTTAACCATTTGTGTTCTCTCAAAACCCAATTCTGCATTTCTTAATTGAGAAAAACTTCTATTAGCAGCAATATATTTTTTGTGGGCAGTGGATTGGGCCATATAATCTATCTGTGTGAGGAATGTTGACTGCTGTCTTCTTTCTCTGGCTTTAAATGCAAAAAAATTTCTGAAACTCTCTCTTCAAGCTAGTATTACCTTGATCTTGGGTATATCTCCAAAAATACCAGTCTTTTCCCATCACTTCACTGCAAACAACCTTTTTTTAATGGAATATAAACAACACAGACTACATTGATTTGCCCTTGAACTGCACTATAGGCATGTGTCCTGGTTTCACCCAGGAAAAGGTTAATTTTTTACAGTAGCTGTGAGACAATACCTAGATTGCTGCTCTGTACCACTTCACCTCATTACTGGTGGACAGAAGGAAGGGACTCTCATTTCCAAGACGAAGGTGGACATGGCTTGTGGTCAGGGGAAAGCATGGCATGCAGAGGAGCTGTCCACCATTGTTTATCATTGTCCTGGGCCTGGTGAGCATTTTTGAGTGTAAATCACCCTTTCTTTGTACACTTTTGCTATAAATATTCTTTCTGTTTCTTATTTCCTTGCTGTTTCCAGCAAATTTTCCTTTCTCAACCCATAATTTCTGCCTGTTTCCCACTAGAACATTGGGGGTGGGGAGAATGTAGGTTTCCATTTAAATTGGGCTGTACTGTTCCAAAACCATGACAGGCTTAATAGGAGCCCACTGTAGGAGTAGGAAGGGCTGAGGAAACAACACTTGTTCAGAGGGGAGGTTCAAACATGCTTGGAGGTGCCCACTGCCCCAGAAAATTTCCCATACTATCCCACACACCCCACCACTCACAACTATCCAATATTTGGTCAGAGCTCTGGATTATGTTTTTAATGAATTTGTCTGACCTTAAACAAGACCTAAACCATATGCAGCAACATGCTGGCTCCCAGTAAAAGGACCAGGCTGGTTGCAAAGGTATTTAAACATTATCCAAAATATTTAAAATTCTCAAACACTATGTAATCAGCCTGGGGAAGGGAGGGAGGGAGGCAGGAAGGGAGGCAGGAAGGAAGGCAGGGCAGAGGGAGGGAGGGAGGGAGGGAAGGAAGGAATCTCCCCTGTAAGTTGTCTCTCGGAGGAGAAAAGGCCTTTTCCCTAAGAGAAAAATTGTGATTAATTGTTCCCTATAGATCACTCCCAGAAAACCGAGGTGCCTGCAATACTGAATACATACAATGGATTGGTTTCCCAGCCAGCAATGCTATCAGATCATAATCCAGTGCTAGAAAGTACCTACAGTGATAGTCTTAGCCCAGGCCCCAAAGGCAATAATCACCATAGGGAACACATACTGCAGGTAAGGCATTACAGGTGTTCCAGGACACAACCCTGAGAGCAAGCACAGCTGTGAGAGCAAAGAAATCAACATTGTGACCAACATTGTCTAATAAACCAAGATAATCAATGTTTATAACAAATTTCTTTTAACACATTCTGGCCAGACCGGTACTTATTTCAACCTTTCTGCCAACTAAGCACTACACAGCTGCTCACTAAATCCAAATTCCACAGCCCCACTCAGTGGAATGGGGAAAAGCAAAAGTGAAACTTCTGGGCTGAGATAACAGTTAAATGATTGAAAAAAGATTATAACAGTAAAGTAAAAGAGAGATGGCATTCAAGAAAAACAACTTATCAAATGATGCAAAATGTAATTGCTCACCACCTGCTAACCGATGGCAAACGCTGATTGATTTATTACTCATTTCCATGCACCAATGCTGTAAATAGACAACTTCCATTGAGTATAAAAAATTTCCTAAGGTTTTGAAGGAGATCTTGGCTTTAGGGAAGAAGGTTGGACAGACTGCAGTTCCATGGTACCTGTCAATCAAAGGGGCCAACACCTCTATTTTAGAAACCCTTCAACATTTTCACTGTCCAATTATAACAAGGAACTGAAGCTGTTGTCTGTGAGTGATTTATGACAAATAACTGAAGTACTGCTGTGTTCCTTGGTTGTGACAATTGTTATTTTTAGGGCTAAAGGACGGAAAAGAAGGCGTTGCAGTTATTTTAAGAGAGACTTAGTTTAAACAGTGAAGCTGTGGCTGTATAAGGATAACCCGTTTTTCAGATCTAAAAATAGAAAGGTCACATTAACCAGATATTTTTAATTAATGCACTTTAGTACAAAGAGTAGAAATTTATGGACTATCCCATTCTTTGAAGAATGAAGGGGTCATTCAAAGAATCTGTGCATATGTGTGCACACTTTTAAGATGTTCCCAGACTGGCCCACGATTTCAGCAAAGCATTGAGAAATTTGAAAAATGTGTGTTTTGTTAGCGAAGACTAATAGACAGTCTTGAGATATTTCATGGTACTGTGACATTTGATGTTGAATTTTCCTCCTTTGAGGATGCTAAAAAACAGGAGGAAGAACAGAGGTGTGCTTTTTGGTTTGTTTTCTTTTCAAAGGAAGTCTTCATCTGTACTTAACATTATCTCTGTAATTCAGTGGAGAACATTTACTTGCATGTATCAGCCCAGCTGCAGAAATTCCCTTACTATGATCTGTTACCTGTTGTACTTCTGCCTTTCGAGGAAGAAGATTTTGTAGGAAGAAATGTCAGGTGTTCTAAGGATGATGTTTTTTTGATTCTTTCATTCAGGCAAAAAAATTAAAACCATTACCAGCTTTTGAAGTAAAAAAAGATGGGAAGACAAAAAAGTCTCTCTGAAATCAAATAATTACTTTTTTTCCTTACTGTACAGCATTTGCTCATCCTTGAAAGCAAGTTATTCATGGGAACATTATGCACCTTAATGACAAAAAGTAATTGGAGGGCTGGGTCAAGAAACTCCTATGGAATTTTGACACTCCTGACTACGAGGATGTATTACATGCATATGTTTGTAGCTTAAGGCAGGGAAAAGTCAGTTCTTTCTCCTAAGGGCTGAATTCAATAGGAATTCCTATTTTGCTTTGGGATGACATCTTTCATTGATTTAATCCCTTCCTGTATGTACTTGCATCATATGAGGTAGTTGTGGTTTTCATTTTACATTCAAGTCTACAGTATGATGAATAGCTATTGTCAGGTTTACTTCACCCTGACCAGTGGTTGCACCAGTGGAGGTAGGCTAGGGTCAAGGAGATGGCCTCAAATAATCTACAATTTTCCTAACCCTACCCCTATCCCCCTTTCCTTAAGCCTTCCTTTATTTATATTTTTCTTTTTTTCTTTCTCTTTTAGAGCCTCGTCTATCTTGCAGCTTACTGAGGCTGGAACTCTGACTAGAAACGACAGATCACTTCATATGTCACACTTCATTGTTTTTTGCACTTTTATCACATTTCCAGAATCTTCTTTCAAAATCAGTCCAACTCTGAGGTGTATGTTTCTAATTTGTATTACAGAAAAATGCAGCCTCTTTTCTTCACTCAGGTATTTCTCTTTAGTTCAATGGATTATTTACAGCGTAGTGGAATCCAGCACTTCAAGTATTGACTTCATATGATTTACGACACAGTAGTGTTATTACTGTATTAATAAACTTGTAAAACCTGGCCTTGACAGTATTTGATTGAAGATGACTTTTTCTAGAAGTTCTTGACCAAGAAAGTTACAGCTCTTCTCAGAATAAAAGTAGGGATAAATTCACTGCATATAGTTATTGGCAATTTTCAATGAGAAACCAGGAATAAAAGCAAAAATATAACATAAAGCATAGACAGGTAGGAGTGGGAAGGGGAGGGAATAATAACTAAGGAGCATGACTTGTTAGAGGAGGTATATACTGTGAATTTGAGACTGGAAATTCAGATGGTTAAGGCTTGGACTTTTTTGGTGAGAAGGCTGAGAGGAAATGAACAAGCTATTTTGAGTAGGCTGGACAGGTAAGACAACAGTGCAAAGGGCTGCAGTGGGGGAAATCCTCATCCCAGTGAACAGCACTCTTCTTTTTATGAAACTCAGGGTAAAATTTGCCTTCTGGGCTGCATACACATATTGCTGGCTCATATCTCATTTTTCATCCAGCAGTATAGTTAGGTCCCTCTCTGCACGGCCGCTCTCAATCCATTCACCACCCAGCCTGTAGTGAAAATGAAGATTGCTCCAATCCAGGTGTGTGACCTTTCACTTGGCCTTGGTGAACTTCAGGAGGTTCACACTGGCCCACTTCTCAAGCATGTGAAGGTATCTCTTCCCTCAAGTGTGTGTCAGTTGGATGAGCAGTGATGCCTTGTGAGATGAAAAAGGGGCTCTTCAACTTCAGACTATTAGAACTCATTGAGACAGACCTAAAGCAGACTGAAAGAGCCTTCTTGCCATTGTCAGAACTGGGATTTAAAAATGTATCATAAACATAATAAGAAATAATTTGCATATACGCTGAAAAGATAATATTTTTCTATACATATGCAAACTGTGCCTATATACTAATCATCAAGCATCCTAGTCAGGCTCAAACAGCCCACGTAAAAATGTTGAATCTTAGATAAGAAGCAAAAGGATTACTGGGAAATAAAAGAAAGATAATTGGCTAAACATACTTCTGAGGTCTGCAATATAAGCATCACTATTTTATTGGATAAGTAAAATACCAGACCTTGTTCATTTTGAGCTACCTGACAAACTAGCTGCAGTTCTAGCTGATAATCACTGCCTTTAATGGTTTTGATACAGATTCTCTCCTGCAGCCAAGTGTTACAGAGATTGAAACTGTTGAGCAGCTAGTCACATTTTCTGATTCTGAGGAACTTATTTGCAGCTTTGGCCCAGACATGAGCAAAACCAGGCAAGGAGCTGCATTAATTTATGCCACTGTCAGACTCTCTCACGGTCTCTCTACCACTGGAGTTCCTCTCTGCCACAACCTTTCATGCTCTGACTAGGGATTTCCCATGCAAAAATATACATATGTGCAATGCACAGATGGTTTGCATATGCGCAGTAGGCTTAACATAGCTGATTTACTGTGTATGCACAGACCATCTGTGCAGCACATGTGCAGCAGGTCTGATGTGTACTGGACACATTGGACTTACTGTGCATGTGCTACACAGTTAATCTGCACACACACAGTAGCCACAGCTCTGACTGAGTTGCCAGACATCCAGATGGCCAGAGTCCTTAAATCCCTTCCAGAGAAAAAATGAAGATGGAATAAGGATGTTTGGTTTTGCTTGTTTTTTCTTCTGGTGTATAACATAGCTTATCCTTTATTCTCAAATGTAGGAACATATTAAAGTGGATATACTAGCTCATCATATTTCAGTCTAAAAAATAATTTCCCCCAGATAGAGAGCAATTCCCTCTGGTCATGCATGTCCAAAAACAACTACAGAAAAAAAAACCCAGAGCTGTGATAAAGATTCTTCTCTGTAAAGTTTTACAGAAAAAGCAAATCCATAACAAGCAAACTACACAGGCTTCTCTCAAAGAGGATTGGCAGCCACTTCAGATTTTCTGACTATAAAAATCTTTTCAATCTAGGAATATTTAAATTATTCAGGTTAATGCTCAGAACACTCAGCAACCCTGATCAATCACGAGCCACAATCTCAGGAAGAGAGTTAGCTGTCTTGTGCCTTGCCTTTTGGGTAGTTGAGATTCAGTTTCTTAGACTGTACATGCTGCTTGCTTTCCCATTAAGACTGTGAACTAATAACACTGTCACTAATGTTTCTGGCAAATTTCCCATCAATAACTCTTCCCTTAAACTTAAACATAAAAGTAACTTATTAGACCTGCCAGTATTTTTGATAATTGCTAAACACACTGGCAGTTCCAATGTATGGAAAATTTATCTATATTTACTTACTGGGAAGAAGTCTGAAAACACTCTGCATCTATGGCTGGCATGCAGCTTCTTTTGCATGACCTGAAAACGCACACTGTAATCTGCTCAGTTTCTTCTGCACTCTGGGGAAAGGCCTCTCCTGCATTTATTTGCACGCTCAGGCTACCAAACTCCCCAAAGTGGCAGCACAGAGGTGCTTCTAAGGATTATCTTCAGCAGAAAATTCTGCTTACAAACACCAGGCCCAAATAACCCTCTCCAGGAAAAAAATATAAATTAAGGGACCTCTGAAAAATAAAACATGAAACAGAAGTTTGAGGTGTTCAAACATGCATTCATATTATGTGACCCAAAACTACAAGAACATATAGCTCTTAGATTAACAAAAAAAATCACATTGTTTTTTTTCTTATTGCATGTTTCTGCCTTGCAGATATCATCAAGGTCTGTTTGTTGTGTTTTCAAGAGGAAATCATATTAGGTGCCTTACCCATAGGCACCAGGTTGTGAGGTTCACCAAGGCCTTCTCTACTCCATTCTGAGCCAGACCCATTCACACAGACCTTCCTTGCCTCCCCTGAGCTTCATAAGTTTGCCACCTGGCTCCAGGAACCCAGAGAGGACATAATGCCTGAATGAGGCCTAATGAGTGCTGAGCAGAGGGGAATCACCCTTGAACCTTCTGGAAATAAGAGAAAACAGGAAAAGACCCCTCAGGGCTCCTGTGTGGCACTGGGCCTGGAAATGGTGCAGTCCCAGGCTCATATTCTTGCTGTAGGCTTTGTATCCACCAACATGGATGGAGCCTGGAGGTTTTATCACCCGTGTGGCCACATCATGGCAGAGTTCACCACCCTGGGATTCACATACACAATCCCTGAGATGACAGGTAAACCAGGAATAATGGAGGATGGGGCAGGGGCAGAGGAGGGAGGGGAAGAGCGGTGGGATCACAGCACATCTGCTGCTTCCACTTAAAAAACTGCTTAAGTTTAACACGTTGCAAGGAGCCAAGCATCCCATCACAGACAGCTGCTCTGCAGGTACTCCGCACTACCTTTGTCCCTGTATCACCTTGAGTGGGAAGGACTCAGCTCCACCACCGCACATCTGTGATGTCCCAATATGAAGACCGAGGTCACCCTGAGTACCGTTTCTCCAGCCCTTCTTCCAGGTGAATCAAGCAACCTTACTCATGGGGGCCCAAAACCTGTCCAGAAAGAAATCTGTCTGCTGCTGCCTCAGCACTGCTCCCAGAGAGCACAGCATCACTGACCTCATCTGTGACTGCGGGTAGGATGAAATTCCTTATGTATATTAAAAAACAAATTCTAAAATTTTCCTGCACCACAAAGGACTGAACATCCAGTCTGTTAACTAAAGCTTCATTTGCCTTTGTCCCTCCCCTGCAACAGCAACTTTTAACAAATGTTTTCCTATTCTAACTTGGTCTTCTCTTGTAATCTTTCTAACTCAGATCTTCATGTAAGATTAGCTAAAATATTTCCCATTAACCACAAGCGTTTCAAAATGAAGAGAAGGGCACCTAAAGCCCTGACAAGGAAGATGCCTGCTCGGAGTTGGACTGAGAGGAGCCGCAGGCAAACAAGGTCCCCGAGGCCCTTCCTCAGCAGGAAAACACGAACGGAAGACAAGGAGTAAAAGCTCGTGAATGGAGATAACGACGCGTGAAACGGATTCGGCTGGAGGAAATTAGTGTAATTTACTGCTATTTATTCAGATAGCGAGGAAATTAAACCCCACTACCACGCACCCACCGCTCCTTTTGTCGCCGTCGGAGCTGCCCCTCACGGCTGCCGGGTCCCGCCCGGAGCCGCCTCAGGAGCGCCTGGGCCCGCTCTGCCCAAGCTGCCGGCGCTGCAGCTCCTCGGCACACCGTGTTCCAGCTCGGCACCGCCGGGCAGCAGCTACCGGGGCCGTCTGCCCGCCGGGGATGCGGCGGGACTGTGTGCCGCGGTGCCGGGAACTTGCCTTCTTCCCCGTGCACAGACACCCAGCACAGCCCTTTCTAGTCCAGTGGTGCCTGAGCACAGGGCTTTCGTCAAGTGCAGAAAGCCTGACTGAAGTGCTGGGTACAGAGCTGAGAGAGGCTCCTGCCTTGGAGCACGTGTGAGAGCTGCCCGCTCCAGTTCCCATCCTGTTCCCTAGGAACCAGAGACGAATCCTTTTGTTATCACCAGATTGCCAGACGGGAGAAACAGCCTCCCTGGGGTGCAGTAGAGTCCCATCACTGGGCACAATCAAGTTTGCAGTTGGCTGGGTGCTGGCTAGTCTCTTCTAGGTTGCCTTTCCCACACGAAGGCTGGATGAAGTCACCTTCCAAGGTCCCTTTCTGCCTGGGCTGTTGCAGGATCCTATGATGATTGCATTTTAAGACTGGGAATAATGGTTCTCTCCCCTCAGCTGTCAGTGGTCTGGGGACTTGCCTGTGGAAATGAGCCTGTGGCAGGAGCTGCTGCAGGGCAGCTGTGTTTCTGGGTACACCCTGGCCAGATGCTACCTGTGTGCACTGAAAAGGGGGATGCTGAGATGGGCTTTGTCCTTGGGGCCGGCATGGACTGTGGGGTGGACTGTGTAAGGCAGGGCTGGAAAGCTTTCACAGTGTTTTGCTCTGGTTAGGTGAAATGGTGCTATTGGAGATGTCAGCCTGGCACACGCTCTTACCTCCCTGCTCTCCCCTCTTCCTTATCCTGCCAAATTTTAACTGAGGCATAGACATGAGACAGCGAGAGCAATTGATCTGCACCCATGCACACCTATCCCCACCCTGTCACAAAGAAAGAACAGAAAAAGATTTCTACTGATATCTTCCTTTAATCAAGATGTGTTTCAGGTATTAAAGAAGCTTTGTAGAGAGAATGTCGCAGTCCAAAAGTGTAAGCAGGGTCCCGGGCCTTGGTCACTGACAACTGGAAGGGAAAAATAGGAAGAAAAGGGTTAAAGATGATGGCTCAGTCTCCAGAGTTGAATTCAAGTGAAGGCTGTCCAGCATAACACGTTGGTGGCAAGGCTGCCTTACCTTTCCCAGGGTGTACTCTGCTGGACTTGGAACCCCATCCTTGCCAGCAAGTTTGGTTCTAAGTCCCATTGTATACTTGGGAGCCCTGGTTTTGTAGACATCCAGTTCCACCCTGTTAAATGCTGCAGGACCTGGTGTCTGCAAGAGAAGCAGTGAGGTTGGTGGGTAAAAGAGGCAGTGGGGATTCTTGCTTGGGTGTTCATGAGTACTGAGCTGCTTCTGGTCAGAGGAGCAGAGTGGGAGGTCTGGGGCCTTGGGAAGAGAGGGATATTAGTGCCACTAGTGCCAGTGAGCTGGACCGTGCCAAAGCTGCTGGTGTGGAAAAGTGAGGGACAGCAGGTATTGGTGTTACTGGTAATAGCAGAGCCAGAGGACCTGTGGCTTCTTGGGCTTTGCTGCAAGTGCAAGGAAGCATGTGCTATGTGGGGATATGGCAAGCACTGAGGCCCTTCTGCCCTGAGGAGAACACCTGAGCTTCTGCTACTATAGTCAGAGAACAGAAAAACACAGCTCACCCTTGCAAACTCTTGAAAAGCGCTCTGGTATTGACTCTTCCCTTTCAGGGAGTAGCATGGTTCAGCACGGGTATACACTGTGTGGGGTCCCAGAATCCTGGGCAGGGTGTAGGTGGCAGGACCTGGAAATGGAATAGGAAGAAAGTGTGTAGGTCAGTCCTATGGAAAAGGTTGCAATGCCTGGGTGGAAGAGAGTCAGCCTGCCAAGCTGGCTGTGAGGAGCAGGAAGAGTATCCTGCCCCTCATCCCAATGCCTCTGGCTTCTGTTGCATGTGGTGTGCATTGGCTGTTTGAAGCTAGAGCTGTTGATTCTTCTGTGAGATGGAAGAATTTGGTGCTCTGAGACAGCAAGAGGCCTGTTGAGCACACATTATGTCCTGCTGCCTAGGCATTTTGCTAGGCCTGCTGAAGAAGCTGCAGATATTCCCCAGAGGACATGCAGGCTGTAAGAGTGTCTGTTTCCCCAGGTTCTGTACCTGGCGTTTGGAAGCCTTTTATGTCCTTGGGTCGGGATTTCAGGCTGTTCACCGGTGCAGTATGGTAGATGTGTTTGTTGGCAGGATCCGTGGTATAGTCACCTGGGACAGAGAAGAGGCAGAAGAAGAAGTGAAGCTCGGGACCTAACTTAAACTGAAGAGGAGAAGTAAGGAGGAGGTGCTCGGTCTTGCTTGTTTTCTGCCTGGAACTCTCTGAAGCCCATTCAGGGCTTGAGCAGAGAGTTTTGTGCCCAGGTGGCACAGGGCAACAGTAAGGCATGCTTGTCTGGCCTGGAAGAAGGACTGCAGAAATGCTACTCACTGGGTCCAGGGGTGACCTCAGTCTTGGTCTTGGGACGTCCCATCATATGTGCAGATGGACCCACATACTTCCCAGTCTTGCTGATGGATGGATGGATGTAGTACCGAGGACCTGGTGAGCAGCTGTATTCGGCGGGACATTTGGTCCCTCGAAATGAGTACGCAGGGGCTCTGTTCCTGGTGGGATCATGAGCCGCATGACCTGGGAAGACAAGCCTGTGAAAGGACCTGTGCCTGCAGCTGTGTAGTGAAAGGAAGTTTCTAAGTGAAAGTAAGTGGTGTGCTGTGCCTCCTGCTGCCACTGCTTCCCTGTGATAGTTATTTTACCTGTTGTCCCAGGAATCCAGTACTTGGGACCTGGGGTAGCGAACTCTGCAAGGATTGGGCCCCGTCGGGTATGAGGTCTCCAATTGCCTACCCAGGGTCCCTCCATGCTGGTGGCTAAATAAACTACAGGAAAAACAGGAGAGCTACCAAGGTCTTTCCTGAAACTGCCCTGGTACTGTGCTTTCCTGTAGCCCAGAGTAGGAAGAAAGTGAAACTAGCATCACGAAGTAAATTGAAAGAAAGTGAAGAATAAGATGTAGCAGATGGAGGAGAAGCAGGAATGGGGGACAAACAGCAAGTTAAAAGCAAAGATGCAGCAAAAACTCCTGCTGTGCCTTCAGGCAGTAATTGTTGGCCAGGCCAGCAGCAGTGGAGAAGCGCAGTGCAGGCCTGGCAGGGAGGAAGCCTCTGGCACGTATACACATGAACTTGGTCAGCTGGAGTGTGGTGCTGACTGGGTGTGGTGCTTGCAGGGACACCAGCTCCTCCGTGACATCATAATCCATTGCTAGGTGGATCCTTCTTCATTGATGTCCATTGCCAGGTGACGATGGACACAAATGGCCAAAGGGACATTCTCACCCAGTGATGAGCAAAGCCCACTGTGATGCTGAGACCCCTGCAGCTGTTCGTGCTGCAGCGCTGCCATATTGCCTGTATGGCTCCTCTGGGGCTGGGCAGGGAGCTGCCATGGAACTGGCTCAGTCTGTTGTGGGGCAGCCCTAGTTTGTCCTCACACACCCCACATGTGCACAGACATCCAGCACAGCCTTTTCTGGTCCAGTGGTGCCTGAGCAAAGGGCTTTTTTCACCAAACAGNAACTTGGTCAGCTGGAGTGTGGTGCTGACTGGGTGTGGTGCTTGCAGGGACACCAGCTCCTCCGTGACATCATAATCCATTGCTAGGTGGATCCTTCTTCATTGATGTCCATTGCCAGGTGACGATGGACACAAATGGCCAAAGGGACATTCTCACCCAGTGATGAGCAAAGCCCACTGTGATGCTGAGACCCCTGCAGCTGTTCGTGCTGCAGCGCTGCCATATTGCCTGTATGGCTCCTCTGGGGCTGGGCAGGGGGCTGCCATGGAACTGGCTCAGTCTGTTGTGGGGCAGCCCTAGTTTGTCCTCACACACCCCACATGTGCACAGACATCCAGCACAGCCTTTTCTGGTCCAGTGGTGCCTGAGCAAAGGGCTTTTGTCAAAGGACCTCTATCACCCTGAACTGCTGGCCACAGAGCTGAGAGAGCTGAACTGCTCAGAGCTGACAGAGGCTTCTGCTTCAAGGCATCTTTGAGAGCTGCCCACTCTAATTCTCACCCCATTCTCTGGAAACCCAAGGAGAACCTTTTTTATATCACCGCTTTGCCAGAGTGGAAAAGACAGCCTCCCCAATAACCGGAAGTAAACATGCCCTGTCTCAAACTTGCACTTTTCTTGCTTCAGCCCTTCCATTAACTCCTGCTCTGGGGGGAACAGAGTGAGTAAACAGCTGATGTGGCTTAACTTCTGTCCAGTCTCAACAGCTAGTTTTCAATTCTTATTTAGCAACAATGTAAGAATAGCCTTATTTGGGGGTGAATAAATGTTGAGAGTTAGCTGTAACTGCCACTTACTGTGCCTGCAGGCATTTATAATGGGACATCTGAAATGAGCCGGGGAGTTGATAGTGTCCAATGCTTGTGTTTTGTATCTTTATATGCTTTTTCAAGGTCTCTGTGCTATTTGCGAGAAGAGAGAGAGAAGAGCTATCAGTAATCTCAGCTGTTCTTGCCTCTACATTTGAGGGCCCCCAGTGTCTGCATCACTCCTCAGATGCTACAGATGTCTTCAAGCAGATTTCTCCCTTTAATGCCCACTTCTCCAGGTTGTTTTGGGAGTTCATGGTCACCAGGATTTTCAGTGTTGATGCTTCAGGAACACATGAACTCTTTCAAGGTTTCCCTGGGAGGGTGAAGGACAGAGTTAAGTTTAATTAATCTGATTTTGCCAGTAGTGGGTGAATGTCTATGCCTACAATATGTGTCCTCCTGCCAGGTTTTTCTGTCCCCAGATTTCATGACTCTTTGTTAGTACTACCAGTCATTACCCATGCTTTGTTTTAGTGACCCCTTAAGGTTTTCAGTCTCCAAGTTTTTATGGTTTGAGGCCCTTATGACTTTTCTTTCATTGCTGTGCTACATGGGCTGTGGTTAATATAGCACCAGTTAGGAAATACATTCTGAAGCAGATAAATTGTGATTTAAATGGAGATGCTGTGGGTGAGGTAAAATAATGGAGTGGTGTAGCAGTTTAGGTTTGTCAATTTGAGTTTCCTGGGCAATGCACCAAATAATATAGTGGGTTAAGCACTGGCTGAAATCATCAGTGCACCTACAATAATTATTTACTCATTTTTTGATGTGAGAAATGAGTTAGGAAGAGAACAAAACAGGCTCGAAACTTAAAAGCTATAAAGAAAACTTTATTAACAGAACTAAAAGAATAATAAGAATCATAATAAAACCTTCAGAACATTTTTCCTCTCCCTGCCTGTGTTCTTTCCCATCTGACAACATAGAAACAAAACCTGGGATTTTGAATCAGTTATCAACTCTACAATAGTTGTTCATCAGTTCTTCTGGGATAGGAGTTTTCTCTCACCATGCCATGGAGACTTCTCCACAAGAAACAGTTCTCTTGTGGCTTTCTAATTTTCACAAATAACAGCTGCCTGGAAAATTTACAATAGTGAAGTTCTTCCCATTTTCACAGCCCTCCCACCACTGAGTTAATGGGTCATGTCAACTTATGGGGTATTTTATTTAAGGATGAGCTGTTCAAAAGCAAAGGTTCTCTTCATCTCTCTGTGACCATCTTCATCTCTGGAAACAGAGGTCTTCTTCTTTCCCTGGAGGCAAGCACCCTGTTACTTATTCAAGGCCAGAAGCAAGAGAGATATTTCCCAGGCTTGCAAATCTTTAAAATGTGGATTTCACAGAGACAGACCTAGCATCTAAACAGTTCATTAGGTTGTCAATTCTCAGAGCTAGCCAGCTATTGGTTTTTGCTAAGCACAGAGGAAGCTCTTAGCAGCTCCTCCCAGAAAAATCATCTCTGTGGGTGGCTTCATCCCTCCTCACCAAATGTCAATTCATCCAAAACCAGCACAAGTGGCAAACCAGTTTAGAAGTCGTAAGAGTCCCTTAGCACAAGCTGATTTGTAGAGTGAAGGGCACTTAAACTACAAAGACACACACAGATAGAATCTTCTTCCATTGGTCCAGTACTCATGCAGTGGTAACCAGCAGTTTTCATAACACTTTCAGTCTTTGATACACTAAAAAACTTGTATATGAACTTTCTCTCTCACCATAGGTAAAACAGATATTGAGAAGACTGAGTTAATACATTACCAGTGCAGCTGGCTAATCACATTTCTTGTTGGATTATATTAGAAATGCCAGCACTAGTTGATGAGGCCTAACCAGTTCTTGTGCTCTTGGTGGCATTCATCTGAATCTTTTGCATCCATTTTTTAACTCCTGCGTTCCTCTGTGTCCTGTATCAGTGCAAAGCTAACAATTTAGTTTTGTTTAGATGATGCTTTGGAGCCTACTGATGGCAGCTCCTCCAGACTCGGGGCATTCTATTCACTCTGGAAACTTAAAAAACAGCCATTCCAGTAAACAGTCTTCTTGGGTGATGGTATGTTAACTCTGAAGCCTACTGATAACAGCTACAGAGGAAAGCTTTGCAGTGGGTTGGAGGTGTTAAAGTTGGAGAATAATGATTACAGCCCCCCAGAAGCATTCCACAGAAGGGGCATTTACCCTGGAGCCTATTAATAGCAGTCCCAAAAACCATCCCTTGTGCAGAACATTTAAAAAATGAGGGGACAGCCCTCAGCCAAAAGGTTGTTTCCCAAAGTTGCCATCTGCAGGCTCCAGAGCCTAGAATGAATGAAAGCTAGAAGTTTATTCACATAGTCTGTGAATAGCGATAGGCAATGACTTGCAGAATAGGGTAATTTGCTGGTATTGAAACTGACAGTGGGCGTAATATACTTGGCACATTTTTAATATACTTAGCATATTTTATTTCAAACTTCTTAAAAGGATATGCTGTAATTGATCTGTTTTTTGTGAGAGTATGGAAGAATGTTGCTGGAAGCCTGTATCAACAGAAAAGGATGACAGAATTAAAAGATGCCTATTAAAACTGATTAAACTCTTCAATAGTAATTACTATGTATGATATATTATCCACAAATAACTGGATACCTATACATTTTCACTGCATGTTACAAGATCTTTGGACAGTACACTTTAGGAAGTAAAACAGTTGGCTTAATTAAAACAAAAAATAGTACAACAGATTTTACATGTATGCTTCAGACATAATTTCAGTGATGTGGAGCTGTACCCACAGCTCCCAGCACAATACATGCTGGTGCAGTCAAATATCAAATGGTATGAGCTCTCGTGTATGCCACACTAGATGCCTTCTTTTAACAGATAAAAGGAGAAAAAAAAAGTTAAAAATGTCAGCAATTAAGTTTGATCTAATTTCATCTTTTGGTTTTAAAAGAGATGGAGGTTTAAATACCTATAAATTTGAAGGCTTTCATATCTGTACAGTTTCTATTCTGATTCAGTTAAGGATGGAATTTGAGTCTACCTTTCATCAGCAATCTTAACAATTACCTCTCATCTTAACAATTAATGAAAATGCTTAGATAAATTTGTCTGGTTTCCTTTTTTTTCTGGTACCCCACTGCAGACCTTTAACAGTAGTGCTTCAATGCTAAGAAATATTAGTCAAAAGTTTAATTGCATGGAAGTGGCAAGAACCCTCACCATGAGTGTTATTTTGGTTCAGAGAACACAGACTAGACTTATCAGACTCCGTTGTACCTCTGTTTTTTAAAATAATGTTAAACATTTCCATTGACATCGATTCCACTAATGTGTTTGGTGTCAAGTGTGTAAATGCACTTAGAGGTTCTGAGGCTGTCTCTATAAGCCCTTCAAAACTGAAGAAGTGCTGCTTCAGTCTAGGGACTCATACATGGAATTCTTGCTGGACCAAACAGTATGACAGATGTTTTTTGACATCAAAATGAGAAATAAAAGAGACATAAACTCCAAATCACTAATTACTTCTTTTTTTTTTTAAATGTATGATGATAACTATATGTTCATAGGAGAAATTAATTTGATTTACAGCTCTCATAATTAAATAAATGCCATTTATTTAATATATCCAAAACAAACCTTTAAAACAAAAATTTGAGATTGCACAGGCATCAAAATCTATGGTATCATATAACTTATGGTTTATACAGTCAGGAACTGGCTTGTACAGCTCTAATCCTTCAAGGAAAATCATGGTATATGTGGAATAACTATGATAACCAGCATGGGATGGGAGAATGTGTTCTAGAGCAGGGCTGTGTTTCTGTGTTTTCTAGAGAAAGGTGTAACTGAGGCCCCTTCCTCTCAACCTCTTATTGAGCTGAACAGAGCTGCTCACTGAGGAATGTCATGCCAAGTATAGCTTGGCTCTAGTTTACCCCAGAGCAAGGGGATAACCCAAGGACAGATCAGGAGTCTCATTGTGCAGCATCTTTATCAGGGCTTGTTTATACCAAAGAAACCATTACATTTTTACATCAGTTAAAATGTTAACTATAATTCTTCTGTTACCTTAGTGGAACAAAATTTTTTTTTTTTTATTTTCAAGTAAGACACCATAGGCTTGAAATTAAGTCTGTGATAGGTAATTTGGGGTTTTTTTTTTAATAATCATAAATTTATTAATGAACTTTTCAAACAAAAAGAAGAATAATAGTATCTTATAAAGAATATTATCTAAGGAAAAAAATTATTTGCAAGGAGTGTATTACCTCCTATTTTTGGAATTTCTCTAAGATTCATGTCTTGGCTGTATTTCAAGAATCTGTCTATAGGTTGCATTCCTGAGCCTATCAGCCTTACAGATCGGTTAATAAAAGTCAATCAGTGATTGTTTAACTTGCCTGCTACTGCCTGAAGCAGAATTACAAAAGCCAAATGTGTTCAAAACTCCACCAGGAGTTTCTGTCATCTTAAAACTCCAAGTGTATGACCTCATGGCAACTAAAAAATAAATATTCCACAACAGCTTGAAGAAACTTGCAGTTACTATGCATTCATGTCAACAAAATAAGAAATCACGCTTGAGGAATAGCAATGTTTTCACTTTCTGCTCTTGGAATAATTCATTTAGAAATGGAAACTAATCGCAAAAACACCATGAATATGAAACAACTCACAAGGAGAAACTAACAAATGCAATTAATTAGAAAATAGTAATGTGATTGCTAAGTGAGAAGGTTTATAAGCAACATAGAATTGTCATGTGCATTAATCAGGTTCACTGCAGTTGCAATTAACTATTCAATACTAAGCTTCCTCACATATTCTGAATATCCTGACTGATTTACCATGAATTTCTATGTAGTTCTGTATTTGAACTTTTATTAGTGTTCTTTCTTCTGTATACTCAGCTAGGGTATATTTTGTTTCATGAAGATGACTTTCAAATGCACTAAAGTAATTTGTTAATGCAAATTGTTTTTCTTTCATGAAATCACACACAATTTTTGTTAAATGTGAAGTGAAACACTCTAAGTAATTGCTATAGAAACAAATATGCAATCAGCTTACATTAATTTTTAAGTGAATTTGGGGTGTTATAATGAAACAGTATTATATCTTCTTAATCCATTGATCTAATTCATAACTTAGACCTAAGAATTAGTGAGAATATTTTACTTGTGTAATGGCAATTGAAGCTAGCAAATAAAGTGATTTTTTTTAGTTCAATCAGGAATTTTAGTTCAACTGTTTTAGCAATAGTATTTTCATATGCATTTTCTTTCAAAAATAATAGCATTTCTTCTCACAAATACATGTTCTAGAATCTTTAAGATTATATAAATACAGCTTTAAGATGTAAAAATTTGGAATAAATTCTGTCTCCTGGTTCCACAGCCAGAAAGCTACATGCCGTTTACCTCAAAGTCTAACAAAATTAGATGCTGACCATTTTACAGTAACTTTCGCAGTACAGTTGTGAAAGATTGGGCAATAACACAATTCATCCAATTTGTACATAGTCTTCCTTCAAAGATTGAGCAGCTTTTGCAACTTGAAGGGTTTATGTGCCTAGCAATGGGGATGTGGCATCGTTGCAAAATTGTTGGGAAATGCAGCAGTGGACTTGGCCAAGGAGGTGTATCTAGCCTTGGCCACTGGAGACCAGCAGTACTATCATTAGGAGAATATTAGGCACATTTTACAACATAATCTGAGATCAATTTCTTAAAACTACTTCACATGCTGTTTCTATTTTTCAAAGTTCATGATGGATCATGGTCTTGAATTTAAAGGACATACATGTGAGAAGAGCTCAGGTTTTAGAAGAAGCATGGATCTGAACTTACATTAGAGAAATACTGAAGTCTGTGTTGCTTTTAATTAGCATGGATTATTTAATCTGTGGAAAGTTAGAGTTTAATATTAGAAAAGTGAGACTTGAAAACCCACACTCCTGTGAAATTCTGCAAAATGAAGAGTCAGATTTGGGCTTTAGTTTCTCATCATCAGTTTCTTGTTGATAGGCATAGTGATTTCCACAGTCGATGTGGACTTATTTATACACATAGTTTAATTTCAGAATGCATAGTTCAATGCAAAAGGAGATTAGAATATCAGTCAGTATCAGTGCAGGGTTTTTTTTGGTTTTTTAAAATACTTGGCTTGTTAGCAGTAGGATTTTTGAAAAAAACAGTCCTTACGGTAAGCACCTTGGTAAGCAGAGCTTATGAAGGCTATCAAGAAATAATCTTGCACTTCAACAGAAATATTTTCCTTTGGTATCAGCAATCAGCCTAACTCCTCTGAAGGCTTCAGAATCAGTTCTGCTAGCTTTTCTCTTTCCTCTGGTTCATTCCTTAGGAATTTTGAAGGAGTATCAGCCAAACTGGTGCTACTGGTTCATTTCCCCCTGAAGCTTCCAAAGGAAACTGTTGAAATAGATCGGGCCACGTGCAGTCTTGTTTTACACAGTTACCAGACTTGTACCATTAGAAAATGCGGTGCATTTATTTTAAAGCATCCTTTCCACTGCAGTTGTGTGGAACAATGATCTGCTGAATTTAATTCACAGATCAAAGAGGGAGGAAATTAACCAACACAGTAAATTGATTATTTCATGGGTGACATAACCAAGGCAATGATTTATCTTAATAAAGAGCAACATCCCTCTAGTCCTTAACTGAATTCCAGCCAATGCAATAATACTCAGTTGTTAATGACTTTGATGTTGATGTGGAAAAGTGAATGACTGTATAATCACTGAAATGAGACCTCATCACAGTTGGAAATGTTTAAGCCAAATCATTTTGGACTGTGAAAAGAGCCCTGAGTGGTATAGATTGGCTGGGTCCCAGATTTTCAGCCTTAACTAAACAGGGTCTGAAAACTTTATCATGCTGCCATGCCTCAGGCTGGTCTGCAATTCTGACAGCCCCAGAGAATTACAGTTTAATGTGTATGTGTGGACTCACTGCAGAAAAAGAATTCAGAATTCACAGATTTCCACGGCGGTACAGGAAACCCACCTCACGCAGGTTGAGGCTGAGGTTAATGAACTCAGACTTTGACTCCCAAGCAAACCCAATGGCCAAAACCGGCAAAGCGGGGCAAGCACGACATGCTGGTGCCGCTGAGCGGGCTCCAGGCTCGGGGCGCTGGGAGCTCCGGCTCTGAGGCGCGGGCAGTGCCGGCGGTGGCAGCGCGGCCCCGGGCACAGCTCCCCTGGGCCGCCCTGCGCTGCCAGCCAAGGCACAGCCCGGCACAGGGACTGCCCGGGGCAGCCAGCTGCCGGGATCCACGGGGATCCACACGGCCGGGATCCACACGGGGGAACGGGCCAGACAGCCGCAAAATGCTGGGATCGGCCCTAGGGGGAGCTGGGTGTGCCTGCCGCACAGCGCCAGCAATAAATACCTGCCTAGCTGCAGCTGTCTTTGGGAGAAGGAACAGAAGAAAGGAAACAGAAGCCCAATAGGAAAACTTGTACTGAGAGCTTATGTTTATATCCTACATCACTAAATATGGCTTAGGACGCTGAAATGGCAGCATTAGTCATTTGTAGCAGCCTTCACCTCCCCCTTTACCCTTCCCTACGAACTCTTACAATAACAAACCAGACTAAAATTAGAGCCGCTTTATAGTACATTAATTTGATTATCATTGTCTCGGTACTGATTGAAGACCTCACATCAGTAGGAGGGATACCCTTTACATCGAGCTTCCCCGATGCTGATGCTCAGCTCTGGGATCCAAGGAGAAAGTCAGGTCCTACTTTTTCTGCTCAGGTTTCCTTCACAACCACTCAATTCCCAGAGAAGGATTCCTAGCATTGACTTTACCCCGTCCACGCCTTGTAAACTTTTCTTATTTTTTAAAAAAGATGGGAAGAACATTTTGCATCCTCCCAGCCTGGCTTTGCCCCATACACACTGAGAGAAATCAAGAGGAGATGAGGGAGGAAGAATATGATGGCAAATTACGAAGTTTGCAAGTCCAGTTTTTCTAACCTCAGCAGAGAGGCAGAGGCAGCTGCAGGTAGGTTTGGAGGAATTTCAAGAACTCACCCTATTTGAATACCACACAGCCTCCAGGCTCCAGAAACATGATACTCTGATGCTGATCATTTAAGGAGAAAAAGGGCTAAGGATTATTAAACTGCTCATCCAGGCCTGCAGCTGGGGGTGACTCAGAGTGCAGAGTTGGAAAAATGCCCATGTGGCAAGATTAGAAACTCATTTGTGTAGTTTATGTGGCCTTGCCAGGAGCCTCCGTTTTTTTTCCAAACCTTCAGTTTATTAACTTTAAAAGCACTCCTTTCCTGTTGGGGATCTGGCATGGCTGCAGCCCGGCAGCTCTTTCTCCTTTTGCATTAACAACACTTAAAGGCTTTCTTTCCTTTTCAAAATCGACTGTGTGAGATCATCTGGAATTTTCAAATGTGCTCGCTCTTTCTTTTCATTTCTTTCTTTGTCCCAGGGTTCAATTTAAATCCAAGTGCTTTTAAACTAACTGTATTCAGCCAGCCAGCACTTTCAGGAGTATATGTTATGAAAGCAGGAAAAGAAAAGGCCTTCTTGTCATCAAAACCATAATAATTATGTGTCAAATGTAATTACTGCTCTGTGGGTAATACATCTAATACTCAGTGACAGAGTAAGCAGCCTGCAGAAGTAGAAAGTAACTGGTGGCAGGATCAAATTTGATATAAAATTAACCATCATGCTTAAATACTCTGTCTTATAAAGTTCTACCAAAAATGCAAAGGCAAGGAAAAAAGGATTTTTTTTCTTCATCTAAAATTGTTAATGTGCAAAAGCTCAGTTCTCTCCACCTCCATACAATGAATCACAGCTCTTTTAAAATAAGAAACACTGCTATAAATGTGTACATTACAAGGATCACACTCTTGTGAAGGAACTCATCTAACAGGAAGGAATTAAGTGTGGGAGTTCTCTCCTCTTAACCCATTATGTTTCCTCATTATTACCTTCACACTGCACGCTTGATTCATTCGATAAGAAACAAGCTTTCCACATTTTCCTACCTTCTTAAAAATACACAAACTAATGAGCAGCTGGTGAGACTGACATGTGCCTGTGAATTTGAAGACTACTGAAATGTGTAGTCATATTCTGAAGGAGCAAAAAAGTGCTATGTCAGGAAACAGTATTCTAAATATGACAGCAAGTGTGAGAAACTTGTCCAGTTTAAAAAATACATGTCCTCTCCTCCCTAGCACTCTTCCAAGTAGACTTAAAAAACCTAACATATTCAAAAAACACTTTAAAAAGGTAATGATTTCCTAATGTGAGTCTAGATTCTGAAAATAATCATCAATAACCATGTTTAGCAGTTATATTCTGAGTAAAATTAATTAATCTAATTGTTACCTAAAGGCATAAGTTTTTTGTAGGAATGATGTTTTTTACTAGAGTTAACATATATACATGTGTCTTTACTTAATTTGTGTAGGCCTGTATAGGAGTAAATTTAAGAATAATAAGAATTCACTAAGTGGCTCTACATTCTAGTCCTTATTTTTACATGCTCCTGCATGATAATCAGAAAAACAGGATTTCTGTACCTTTTCATTTCAACTTTATTAACATGCTTTGATTTTCTTTACATTTGCTTTGTCTTTCTATTTCAGGAATGTTTCCTAGTAGACATATTTAATGAAATATTAATAATAATTTTCTCAATCTAAACTTTCTTTGAAATTTTGTAACTCGAAATACTCATCAAGTAACTATAATGCTTCATTATATAAGGAAAATTCATGGTTATAATTTATTACATTGGAAGTCTGATTTTAAAGATCACAGTCATCCAATTAAAAAACAGTGTTCTATCAAAGAATTAAAATCAGGTTTTTAAAAATCCAGCACTTAAAAAGGTGCTCCCAAATAAGGAATTGACCAATATTTTGTGATTTTTAAATTGCACACTTGGAGAAAAAAGAAACTGGAAAATGCTGGACAAACCACCAGCTTTTAAAGATTTAGTATGGGATATTTATTCTTTTCTCTCTAGGCCTATTCCTTTTTCCACATATCAAAAAAAAAGTCCCAGATAAGTTTTTTTATGACTTTTGGGTGCTCCAAATATTCTAGTAAAAACTATTTGTTAAGTTAAACCCAAAGTTTGTCTCCAGTATTAGGTGTGAGAAAATGAAGGTAGCTCATGGACTTGTTTTTGCCTGGTCAATAGGCATGTTCAAATACTATTCTGCTTTGTAATAAGACTTCGGAACACATTTCACTGGCTACCAAACTATGCATATACAGACATACTTAGCAGCATTTTCTAGCAGCCTCAGGGCAAGATTGTTTGTAAAAGTTATTGGTATTACCTAGAACAGGTAGATTATAGGAAAGTATTTCCACTAATTAGCCTCCGTGTTCTCATGTGTTTATTTCTTGAAAAGATATCACAGTTCTGTCTCCTATAAATGGCTAATTGGAACCAACTTTAATTTATGGAAAGTAAGTGTTAGAAGAGCTCCACATTCAAGTTAGCAGTGAGAAACTGATTGTACCATAATGAAAGAGCAGTGGTGCTTAACAAGGGTTATTTCCTCAAATAAAAACTCATCCTAATGAAAAATGATAAAATATTTGGGGTTTAGCTGGTATACATACCTTGGGTATACTAAGGGTGCTTCCTTTAAATTTCAGTAATCCCAGTTCCACTGGGTGTACTATGTAATACAAGCAGTGCTGTCTGTACACATAATTATCAGCACTTGAGGAACACAGGCCCAAAAGCATTCTCTGGCTTTCTTTGGATAAATAAGATTGATGAAAAGAATGGCTCAGAACTGCCAGGTTTGGTTATGCTCTCTGAAGAATTAAGTCAACGTGAAATAAATCATGTTTTCAAACAGTATTGCTTTCTTTAGAATGATACCCCAACTTATTGAACTGTACTTGTTGGGTCCCAGGTTCAAATGCTACTTCTGCTCATCAGTCACCACTTGTTGCTTGAACTAAACAACAAATCTGTAATTTTCAACTTGACAAGAATTAGCTCCCAAAAGAAAAAAAAGTTTCAAATACTTATGACTGGCTTCTAAATTGGAAACACCTGTGAGAGTTATATCTTTTCCTGAAATAAATTAGTGACAAGGAGTTCAGATAAGAGCTACATAGACAAAAATAAAATAGTACAATAAGCATTTCAGGTACCAGAAAAAGGATTGCTGCAAGTAGACAGGTATAAGAGAAAAGAATATGTGACCCCAGCCTGCTGACTTCCTATAACACCAAAATAGATGCTTGATACCTCTGTTGTGTTAACCAGAAAATGACTGCCTGAAGCAAGATCAAATGTCTCATTAGCACTTATAATCGCTTCCATAAGATGAAAACAGATGAAAGAAGAAAGGATGAAATTCAAACAGCAGAGCAAAAAAAATGGATCACTTTTGTTCTGTGGTGTGCCTTCTCTCTCAGATGGGCCTCTCATAATTAACCTGAGTTCAACAAAGTCATTATAAATGGAGTTCCAGAAAACCTGATCCCACTTTTCACAGTGTTCATAAATACAGGGGATGGTTCATTGTATAACCACCAGTAATTACAATAAAGTATAAAATTTCTTCCTGAACAAAATTTTAATAATAGATTTATTACTACCTTCCAAACTGAAGACAGCATGTTCTCTCACTTCCATATCTCTATGTTTTCAATATGGGAAATGTCATGGGGTAGCTTTACCTTTAAGGCAGCTGAGGAAAGAGGGGAAGTTGAAGGTGCTGATGGCTGATGGGAGTTCTTCTTCCTGACCAATTATCAGTCATTTCCAAGAATTGACAGCAGATCTGACCATTAAAAAGTGAATTCAACTTGTAAACACCCCCTTAAGAAGTACAGACAGTGTTCTCTCGCT